>NC_057802.1:407596211-407819754 GCF_018294505.1 Triticum aestivum | reverse complement strand
AATCCATCCCGTGGCTCAATGCGGATGAACTCCTCTTCCTCTCCTTTATATAAATCGGTCAGTATTTTTGCTAGAGCAGCGACGGAGTCCGGTCCTTTACGACCGCAGCGGGTGGCATCGTCTTCTCCATTGAAATGCCACATGGGTTGTCCCCGATATTGAAGTGGCTGCACCCCCCGCATTATACATATTGACATAACCTCGATTATTATCAGTCCTGATTTGGCCAGCGTTTTTATCCGGCCCATCAGGTAAAGGACCTCTCTGTTATCTTCCTCCTGGGGGCTCCGGGGGCGCCAGCTGCGGCGTTTCTCCAAAGGGGCGTTATTGAACTCAGGAAGGCTCATCTGAATAGGGTCCGGAAGGGGGACGTCCTCCATATAAAACCACTCCGAAGGCCAGTCTTCGGATGTCTTCCTCGGAGTACCAGACAGATATCCGGTCCCGGCGATGCGCCATATTTCGGCTCCGCCCACTTGATATATTGACCCCTCCTGTGTACGGGGCACAAGGTAGAATAGCCTCTGTCATAGCTCGAAATGAGCTTCGCAGCCCAGAAACAGCTCGCAAAGGGCGACGTAGCCAGTGATGTGTAATATGGAGGCGGGAGTAAAATTATGCAGCTGGAGGCCGTAGAACTCGAGGAGCCCGCGGAGGAATGGATGAATTGGAAATCCAATTCCCCTTAATAAGTAAGGGATAAGGCATACCCACTCCCCCATGGATGGGTTGGGAAAGCTCTCTGCTTGCTCCCCGCCATTGTAAGTGGCTAGTCCGGCTCGGACGGGGACCATATACGCAGGAGGGAGAAACCCCTGGGTCTGTAACTCTACTAATTGGCTGTGGGGGACGGAACACTTCTTCCAATTGCCTGGCTTAGGGCTACGGGAGCGCGAGGAGGAGCTGCGATGGCCGGCCATGATGGGATGGACTTTTCTGGGCGCGCTCCGATGGATACTCGCTGTGGGAGGATGGTGTGATCTGGATCTGAGGATCCCCGACTCTTTAAATAGACGATTTACTCACATGGTCAGGGAGGCAAGTGTAAAAATGCCCCGACTTCTCGCATTCGCTCGATACGTGGAGGATAGCCATTATTAGGCACAGAAGCCAAGGAGTGCAACATTCATTGGAAGCCGGACACTACTCGACAGGTACTCAGAATTTGGAGAAGAAGCCGCCTTGCAATGCCGAAGATAATCTACGCACCGGACTCATCGTAATTGAAGCCTGGTTCAGGGGCTACCGAGGGAGTCCTGGATTAGGGGGTCCTCGGACTGCCGGACTATATACTTTGGTCGGACTGTTGGACTATGAAGATACAAGATTGAAGACTTCGTCCCGTGTCCGGATGGGACTCTCCTTTGCGTGGAAGGCAAGCTTGGCAACTCGGATATGTAGATCTCCTCCCTTGTAACCGACTCTGTGTAACCCTAGCCCCCTCTGGTGTCTATATAAACAGGAGGGTTTAGTCCGTAGGACAACAACAATCATAATCATAGGCTAACTTCTAGGGTTTAGCCTCTACGATCTCATGGTAGATCAACTCTTGTAATACTCATATCATCAAGATCAATCAAGCAGGAAGTAGGGTATTACCTCCATCGAGAGGGCCTGGACCTGGGTAAACATTGTGTCCCCCGCCTCCTCTTACCATCCGCCTTAGACGCACAGTTCAGGACCCCCTACCCGAGATCCGCTGGTTTTGACACCGACACCCCTCCCCCTCCATTTCCCCATTCATACACCGTCGGCGCCACGACAACCTCCCCACTGCGGCCAACCTCCTCCGTCCACCACCCCATCGTCCACCTTGCTGGAGCCGCTACCCCTACCCCGTTGTCCACTGCAAAAGATGGACGTCTCTCATCCACGACGCCGTACTAGGATCCTTTCATGGCGTCGTCTTGCTTCATCGGCGCCGTCGTCCACCTTGCCGTTGCCGCTCCTATGACCGCCTCATCCACGACAACATGATTTATCCCCCGACCCGGCCGTCTGCTGTCTAAAGTCTTCTTCCCTGCTGTCGATAGCCATCGCACCCGCAGCACCCTCAACGAATCAGCAGGGGCCTACATGGTGTCACAAGAGAGCTGGTACTCTTCCATATGTGCTTAAGTTATTGATCTCACCCGGAAAATAGATCGTAAATTGTTTACTGTACTTTTCTTGTCCGTACCAAATCGTAGTGGCTAGTTGAAAGCAAACATTGGTTGCGAAGTAGCTTTGTCCGGTTTGCACCTTCAGATCCGCCATGGCACTGTCACTATACTCGTAAAGCTTATGGTTTCCCCCCTTTGTATTCACTACCATCATCGTAGGTGCTTCACTTCTTCGTGTCGTGCTAGCACTACTCCTCGAGACCTCAACCCATCAAGCGAAACAACATGCCACTCATAATTCCAAAGCTTATGTGTTGAAATATGAATCTGATATGATGCTCATATTACTAAAACAGAGAACGTTTTACTGGTCACCTAATGTTCCTATATTCATTTCGAAAAGCATGTGCGCCACCCACTGGTCCAGCTAGTTCCTGATTTTACTCTTGATGCTTAGGGTTTTCCCCTTTTATCTGCTCTACTATGATCTGCGTAGGTGCTTTCTGTCATACTAGCATTACTCCACCCTTCAAGCTAAACAACACAACACTCAAAATTCCAAAGCTTAGTTGTTCAAATATTATTGTGATATGATATTGATATTAGTTAACAGACACATTTAATTGGTTAGCTAAAGGTCCCACTTGAGTTTCCAAATGCATGTCGCGACATATAGAGAGATAGCATAATTGCATTTCTTTGTCACTTGTTGACTGTACTTTCTTGTCCATACCAAATCTTAGTTGTTATTTCAAAGCAAACATCGGTTGCTAACTACCCTTTGCGCGGTTTGCAGCTTAAGATCTGCCATCCCACTGCCACGGTCAACACTATACTCATCATGCTTACGGTTTCCCCATTTTACGATGACCACGATCAGCCTACATGGTTCATGTCGTAATAGCACTGCTCCACCCATCGAGCTAAACAAGCTTAGTTGTACAAATTCAAATCTGATATTATGCTGATATTAGTAAAACTGAGGGATGTTTAATTGGTCAACTAAATGTTCCTACTTTAGTTTCAAAATGCATGTGAGCCACATATGGAGAGACCAGAAGGAATAGTATTTCTTTGTGCGCTCTGGTTCATCGTGGGTGGCCAACCGACATTGTATAGAAAGACTTGTAATATCTTCAATCTGCTTGCTCTTCTGCTCTTCTTTAAGATGACCCTCTTCTCTTGCGGTCGACTGGTCAGGTCGAGTTATTCTCCCTTAGTATACTTTGAATCTGTCAGGTCAGGTCAACTTGTTCTTCTTTACTATATGTTGAAGCTGTCATCTGTGAAGTATCATCACTTCTGGAGCTATCATATTTTCAGTAGTAGGCCACATTATATTAATGCACACACCAAATTACAACATGCATGTCACCTCTTAGAAGAATTACAAAGATAGCACAAAGTGGTTTACAGGGAGTAAGTATTGGATTAGAATCACTTCTGCATTACAAAGATAATCTGACGTGTTTTTATGTTTTCATGCATGTCGGGTATTGAACATTACCAACATGAATATGAGAATGGGTGCACGAGAGGAATATTGTGGAACAATCCACTGGCTAACAAACTTGGCATGGTGGAGGATGGCCTATCTTATTCACCCATCAAGTTGCTTGCTCTAACTTGGCAAGGTTGTATTGGTCGCACATATTTTGCATCTGACCTCTTGCATTACTTCTACTTTGTTACACCATCTGCTTAGTTTAAGCATCATATATGAGTATATGCCATACCTATCCATTTTCTGTACCTATTCCATGTGTCGTCATACTATGTTTTTCCAGTCAAATGTTGTTCTTTCGTAATAGATGTCCAAAAGGAAGAGGGTGAGTGTAGATCCTCAAGGATTACAAACTAGGTATTTGGAAAAGGTAGTGATACCTGTTAGATCAGATAGATCAGCAGCCACAGAAAACACAGGCCCAACTACACCACACTTTACCCCTACTCCATTGGCCAAACCCCTATTAGAACTGCTGGGAGCCCAGCGTCAGGTACTGTCTATGATATCAATTCAAAATTTGAACTCCTAAATTTCTGCATGTGCCTTACCTTCTCTCTTGTATGAAAACTAATTTCAGATGAATCTCCTTGCTCAAAGGATCATAGGATCTCATGACAATACTGGGCTCTGCATTGCTCTTGTCAATACCTCTTGCCCTTTGTCAGCATACTTACACTCATTGTTGTTTGATTATGTAGCACCACTGTGAATGTTCGCTTC
Organism: Triticum aestivum; assembly: GCF_018294505.1. NCBI lineage: Eukaryota > Viridiplantae > Streptophyta > Magnoliopsida > Poales > Poaceae > Triticum > Triticum aestivum. Next base: position 407,815,425 of record NC_057802.1, on the reverse strand, counting down.
TTTATCCTCCCTTTGCTTGAAATTATAAGATCTATATTTACTCTTAGATAAATGTAGGATAAACACAATGGTTATGAAGTTTTGGATTGCTCATGTAAGTACCTGTTGTCATGTACTCCCTCTATATCGAATTAATTGTTGATCAATTGGATGTATTTAGAATTTAGTAGTGCTAGATACATCCATTTGAGCAACAAGTAATAATGGACGGTGGTGGTATTACTGTACTTTCATCGCAAGATAGTTGATTGTCTAGCATTACTCTGCATCTTATCTGCCGTGCCCACCACTTTCTCCAAATTATCATATCTACATTTACTCTTACCAAAATGTTGAATAAAGCCAATGCTACTTCACACGTTGATGTCTGCATTCCTCTTGTCAGCACCTTCTGCCTTGTAACGCTGTACTTAATTAATTGCTATTTGATTATGTATCATCAGTCTGCACATGAGCTTCATTATCCTCTGTTTCTTCCAATATTATTTGATCTATATTTACTCTTTGCAGAATGTAGAATAATGGCAACACTTATAAAGAATTTTCTTTGGGGAATTTATTGAATTATCCTTCCATCAACATGGAGAAGGGCTTTGTCCAGCATGTGTTAACATGTAATGTAAGTTCATCCTTCTCAAGCCTTCCAACTTTGTTCTAGTATAGATTTGGATAGGCATCATTTCCTCCACTGCTGTTTACTTTGCTGTTTACATCTGATTGGATGTTTGCAACAACTACCAGTTTTAAATTGTAGTTGTAAAAACTTGTTCCTTATGCAGAACAGATCCATTTATTTGCTTATATAATTGTGAAACCTGTTACGTGTCTCCTTATTTCTCTTTCAGAGTCATATCTCTTATGCCAGGCAAAACTTTAGGGAAGATAGTGAGCCAAACCATCTTGAGGACAACGAGATGACCCCAAGGTCCTGTCTTGATGAAGACAGTGAGTTGAAGCTACTCACCAGCAGGTGTGAGACAACCTTTGTGCAGTCGCTGCCTCAATCAGTTCGACTTCTTCAGTCTCAACTTAAAGCGGAAAGGCTTGCTTCAGCTCAGCTCCGACTTGAGGTCAAAGATATAATGAGGATGTCAGGGGACTGCCGTGCGCACTATGGTGCCATACAGCTAGGGATGAAGCATCTATCGTTGACACAACTGAGGTCTCATCATCTTGTTCGGCTGCTTGCGGGGCCCGACCTTGCCAGGCCTAGTGCCTTCTGAAGTGCTCTCAGTTTTGTATATTCTTTTGTTGGCACGTTTATATGCACTGGTGGCGACCTATGATGCCCAGTGTATGTAATCCGCGGTCATGTTGCGCTTTACTATCACCGGTAGAGAACTTTGATTCCCAGTGGATGTAATATGCCGTAATTTCTTTATTGTATAGTCTAGGTTTATTCTTTGGTCGGTATGCTATAATTTAGGCCGGAAGATTCAGTGGATCTCAGTGTTGTCGGTCTTCAGGCCGGCCCGTTACTCATATGGGCCAAAACGTGGGCCTATAATCATCTTGGGCCATTAGCAGGTCTAAACCTATAGTAGTTTCCCTCCTTTAACAGGCCGAGTAAAGTTCTGGCCAGCTGGGCCAGAGAATACCATGGGCTTTTAACAGGCTAAAACCTAGATTGGGCTAGCGTTGACCCAAAAAAATTCATGGGCCAATATAGGCCGAAACTGCCTAAGGCCCATGTTGGGCCCAAATAGGACGAGCAGTTAACAGTCCAATATATATCTCGGGCCTGTTTGGCCTAATAAAATTATGGGCTTTAAGCAGGCCGGTATCCACGCGGGCCATAGGCCCAAAAGTGTCATGGGCCTTAGGCCCAAAAGTGTCACGGGCCATTATCGGATGGGCTGTAAGCAGGCCGGATTCAACGCGGGCTGTAATTAGGCCCAACTGTTACACGGGCCATTAACAGGCCGATAGGCCAGTTGGGCTGAAATTTATCCACGAAGACTACGAGCCATTAAGAGGCCTAAAGTTACTTCGGACAAGAAATAGCCTAGTTTCTGCATGGGCCGTTAAATGGCCTAAAGTTAAACCGGGCCGACAACGTCCCAGATACTCCACGGGCCGCTAACAGGCCGAAACTATTATCGGGCCGAACTGGTAAACGGGCATTTAATAGGCTAAAATACAAACCTGTCTTAGAATGGGCCCAAAGGTATAGTGGCCTGTTAACGTGCCTGATCCGATATGGGCCGTAATTTGGCCCAAAACTCGGTAGGCTGTGAACGGGCCTGATCTAATATGGGCCTCAATTTGACCCAAACACATGGCAGGCTATTAACGGGCCAGCCCACTAGTGTCCAAAAAACATGGTGGGCCTTTAGCTGGGCTGGTCTTTTCACCAGAATGGGCCTCTATTGGGTAGTGTCAGATGTCGACGTATCATAGGCGCCTCCTGTGCAATGAGTGGATGACATCTGTCCCAACGAGGAGCTGACACGTGGTTCCATCGCCCAATGAGAATTTTACACATGGAAAATCCCCATTTGTCCGGGCTGTTAACGGGTTATCGGATCCAAAACCGGACCTGATAGCTTAACGTGAGCCGTTACGGTCGATGCCACGTGTCGGTCACCCTGGACGAAAGTACTTCTATGACGCGCGATTTATCGTCATGGAAGTGGACACTTCCGTGATGATAATTTTGCTAATGTCATGGAACACTTCTACGACAGCACAGGTATGACTATCTTGATTGTGTCATAAAATCGTCATGGATGTACATGCATGACAGAAAACGTGACCTACTGTGACAAACACGTATCATCACAGAAGTATCTTTTTTTGTAGTGCAACCCCCGGACGCGCGCGCGCGCACACACACACACACACACCGCGAATCCACCGCAACTATGATGCATGTTAAATTATCCCGCGGTGAACATATGTTACAAAAGGAGGGACGTTTTAATTGAAAAAACAGAGATCATTAAGATGTTTTAGTACATTGATTGATTTTCTAGGGGTATAATGTGCAAAAATCAAATTTGGGCTACATGCACATGTGACAGTGCACCTAAATGGATTGCAAAAACACATGTGTCTCACTGGGTGCATGTTTACTCCCTGTTCAAGAAATTTCAAACATTGAGAATCATGATTTTAAAATTCTAGTACATCCAAAACTTATTTGAAATTCATGAAACTTATCGTGTTGTCATATGGACACCAATACAAAGTGACATTGTACTTTTTTTGTCAAATTCGAGACCAGTTTTGATGTAATCTTTATCTTCTTACAAACGGGAGATTATTAATAACTGGGAACCTATATCTCAAATGGATTATTTATTCGAACCGTGAGCGTTAGACCAACAATGGATACGTGCCATGCTTCGGTTAAGTGATAAAGTGGCAGTATTAATCATCCAAATAGAAAACAATATACGTGCCGCCACGTGACCAGTGTGCCGTGCGAGCAGGCGTGAGTTAATGGGACGCATGCGAGTAGTCCGCCGCGCAGGCAGACCGGGAGGCGTGCGTGCATGTGTGTGAATTGAAGGGAAGTATGCTCGCTGCGCAGTGTCATCGGGAGGCGTGCAAGTAGCTGTTTGAAACGACGGTAGGCATGCCAGTAGTCCATTGCGCATGCTCACCGGGAGGCGAGCCAGCGGTTTGACCGCCGCCCGCCTCTCCCCCACTACTCCATATTAAAGGCTCGCCTAAGCGGCCGCACCCCCAATCCTTGCCGCACACACAATCCTCTCTCTCCGCTTGCATCCTCGACGCCGCTCTCTGTACTCAAGGCCGACATTGTATGAGGATGCCGCCGAAGCGCCCCATGAGAGGGAATGGCGACGCCGGGGCTGCTGAAGCACCGGAGCATGGTGTGGAGATGGAGACCGCCGGCGAGGTATCGCTGCACCCTGACATCGTCGATAGCGTCGAGCTTCCACAGCAGGAGGCGGAGGTCCACACCGACTCCGGTGACGACTCGGGCGACGACCCCGGCGACGACTCCGACGACCACTCCGGCGATGACTCCGACGATGATGGACAACTGGTTAGTCATCTATACCCATTTATGTGTCAAATAGATCCTAGGGTTTCTCTGGTTACTCCTGCCTCCCCATTTTTGGAATAGAAATCCTATGGTTATGTTCTCCCAATCCATGAAATCTGAGTAAGTTTCCTTAGATCCGTGTAGTGTATTGATTGTTCGAATGGTACAACTGAAGTGATTAGTTGTTTCATCTGTGCAAATGATTTTTGCTAGTAATCCGACTAGGGTTAGTGTTCGTGCTAATAATTCCTAGCCAGGACTTGACAATTGATTTTGAATGACCTACATATATGTTTGTGCCATTATTTTCTTCATGATTGGTTTGTACATAGACGACTGTGCTTAAAAATCGAACCATAATCTCTAGATATGTATAAAAATAGCCATAAATTCCTAATCCTACTTCACGACATGTAAACATTAATTTGATGCCAAATTTTGGCAACTGCCAAATGTTTGCTAGAGATTAGTTTGTAAACATTAATTTGACGCCACATTTTTTTACTATTTGTATAGGTGCTGTCTGACGATGTGGACAACAACGATGAAGATGGTCAGAGGAGGTACCAGAGGCAAATCCTGAGGGAGCTTTATGTGGGAATGCATAACAGGCGTATTAGGTCCTGGGACGGCGGCTATCGATTCCCATTTTGCAACCACAAGCTTCATGACGCGTATCAAAGTGTTCTGGCACATGCAAGAGGATGGGCCATTGGCTCCTTCAAGCAGAAGTATTCTCTTAGGGTGGCACATGGCGCATACGCCTAGTACCTGGAGAAGCTTCAGGATCGTCCCGGCACATGAGATGAGATGTGGGATCGAACTATGTATGGCTATGTAGTGTCTTAATGACGGTTGAACTATGTACTTATGGTTGAACTATGCTTGTGTACGCTTATTACCTATGCCTGAGTATGTTTAATCTATGTTTACTTATGTCTAAATGTGGGATATGGATGCAATCACTTCGGTTGATGGTATCTACCTCCGTCCTGTTTTATTGGTCCCCTTTCTAATTTGTGTTAAATTTTGACCAAAGATTTAACTAACAAAATGTTAGTGCAAGTCAGCAAAAATTGTATCGTTGGATGCGTATTTGAACATAGTGTTCAATGATATAATTTTTGGTGACATGCATAAACATTTGTTAGTTAAATATTCGGTCAGTATTTGGTACGAATTACAAAGGGGACCAATAAACCAGGACGGAGGTAGTACGCCAATCACACACGGTTCCCAAAATTGGAACCGTGTGCAATGACTTTCATTTTGCCTGTTACGTCATTCACACACGGTTGGCTCTAGCAAACCGTTGCCTTCGAAACTCTTTGTGGGACAGAAAACCCTCACCACCCAATTCAAAAAAGTAAAAAAGAAAACCCTCACCATCCCCACGTCACAAAAACCCTCACCCCACCCGCCACCCCCTCCGGTCCCCATTCACACCTACACAAGCTCCTCCGCGTCTATGCATGGTACCACCTATCACGGTGGCAACCACTTAGCTCGACGCCTGCCGCCGCTGCCAGGCTGCCGGCAAACCCCATCGCATTTCGCCACTTACACTTGCCGTCGCCTATCGCCATCGACTTTCTCGATGCTACTCGTGGTCGACCCAGCTCCGCCCGGTTGGGGAATCCACCGTACTGAGGTTTTTTTTTCTCATGGACAACAAGGTAACTAATTTAATGAGATACTATCTCATCTCTTATCCCAGTTCATCTGCCTCCTTTAATCAGCTGGCCAAAATCACCGTGAATTCATTTTTATTCGAGCTGATTTGAGGGTTTTCTTTCATTCATAGAGTGTACAGTGCGCGTACACATCAGGACTTTGCGGCCTCCACCAAACATCCATGGAGTTCCATCTCACCGTACCAGATAACTTGAGGATGCGCGCGGTATATTCAATCTCATCGTAAATTAGTTGGCATGGCCTACTTCCCTGAACATATACTAAATATTGCTACATTTGGGTAAAAGGTGCCACATGCACCATATACATCAAAGGGGATTTTTCCCCCTCTTCTTTCTATATTAGGCAAATTAATGATGTATTATTGTTCTTTCGATTACTCTCATATTTCCATGACATCATGTTTACCCTATTTGTTTAATTATAGATTTTTGTCATTCGATTTCAATTGTTGTACAGTTCTTTCAATTTGGGCCCATATTTGCATGTTACCATATTTTCTTTAACAATCCTACCATTTTCTGCAGCGCGTCCCTTGCTATACAACAGAATCTGTAGTGCACAATCTTTCCCTTTAGATAAATCAAGACTGCAAGATGTCATACTGAACATAAACCATGGATTTACAATCGTTGTTACTGTAAGACTTGATGAACGTGGTGACTCCTATTTTGGCACTGGCCTTTGGAAAGAAATTTCTAAGTTTTATGTACTGAAAGCTGGCACTAAAATTGCACTGCACATAAAAGATCCTGGTCATGAGATATATGCTAACTTCCCCGACGATATCATCCGTCCAGACTTTGTTTGAAGTAAGTTTTATTTTCAAGTATCTGCATGTTGACTTACCCAGCAATATCAAATGAATTGTGTAGTATTTAAGCAACCAATTGTTATTCCACTTCCTTACTATATTCCTACCTACTAACTTCTAGTTACCAACACACTTTTCTATTGCCCTGTTTTAACTAAATATTCCCTGTACTCCCACTTCTATCAGAAAGCGCTGCTGACATGGAGACTCTGGAGGTGGAGAACGGGGTTGCCAACAAGTGGAGGCAGGGCGAGCAAGAAGCGCAAGCGACTCCAGCAGGCCTAGACTTCATCAGCAGCCTCCCCGATGATATTTTGACAGTCATCATCTCCCTCCTCCCAATCAAATATGGGGCGCGGACAACCGTCCTTTCCCGGTGGTGGCGCCCCCTATGGAACTCCACCCCACTCGACCTCATCGACACCCACGAGCTCTGCCATGGCTATCGCAAAAGCTTGGATGCATTCTCCAAGATCCTCGGCAGTCACCCTGGCCCAACCAGAGGCCTAAGAATGGGCAAGTTCCATTCCAACGGCAAGGACCGAGCCAAGCTTGATGATTGGTTCCGATCCCCCACCCTAGATCAGCTCGAGGAGCTCACTTTTGATGACAGGCATATGCGCTTGCTGCCAACGTCCGTGCTCCACCTCGCGCCCACGCTGCGCGTCGCCAAGTTTAGGAACTGCCATCCCCCTTAGTCACGCGCCCGCTCTTATTCTACCACGACGGAAGCACTTCGAGCTCGTCGCCGTCTGCCTCCCAAACAGTGACATGGAGCGCCTACTCCGTGGCTATACTGCACTCGAGTACCTTCGTCTTCAGGCGATCAATGGGTTGAGTACCTTCCACATCACCTCCATGACTCTCCGGACTATTTATGTGTGTTGCTGGTGCGGCAAGAAGACATCACAAGATGTGTACCACGGTATGGTCATTGAGGAGACACCTTCACTTGAGAGATTACTTGTAGTTGATCAAGAAGGTCCAACAAGAATCAATGTCATTTCTGCGCCGAAATTGACAGTAGTGGGCTACTCGCCTGACAAATACTCCGAACTTGTTATTGGATCCACAACTGTTCAGGTACAACAGCCGCCTTCTACCTCTCCTTCTAGAAATTAACATTATTTCTAATTTTGAAGATGTATGTTCGTCTGTCATCCAGAAAATGATTCCGACAAGCTTGACCCTGAAACTGTGCACGGTGAAGGTCTTGGCACTAGAATCCAACCTGGAGCAAGTTGTCAGTTTCCTAAGATGCTTTCCATGCCTAGAGAAGCTATATATCGAGGTGATGTTCCTTTCCTGTTAAATGTTAACCATAAGGGAGTTCAATTTGTGACACCTTTTTCCAAGTTTACAATGACAATGTACTACGATTTCTGAAGGATTTTTTGGAGGATTTCAGTACATACATGTCCCCCATATTGGTTGCTTGATCCATATGGTTACAATCCATAAGCATTTCTCCTTTGGATTCATCTGTACTAGTTTTCTTAGGGAACTTTTCATCCACTCCAACCTCTTGTGAAGAAGGCTACATTTTTCTAGATTGTAATAAAATGCCCATGTTAATCACGTCGGATCGAAGATGGCATGTTAGTGCATTGTACAAATCCTGCAAACCAAACAGGCCTGTAGTAGTGTTCAAAACTGCATGTAGGCACTAACACGTTTTCTTCTTTTGCAAATAAGATTAGGCCTGGTGGTGGATAATGTGATATAATATAACAATCAGGTCGAATGCCTAAATCAGCATCTCTCAGAAATTACTTTGAACTCCTACCGAGGGACCTTACCGGAGATTATATTCGCCAGGTTCTTTGTTGTCAGAGCAAGGGTGCTAAAGGTAATGAGGTTTGCCCTACATTTATTTCACAAAAATGAATGGTTTGTTGGTCAGCGCCGGTGGCTGCGGCAGAATGGAATAGGCTCCAAAAATCCTGAATTTAATTTTGGAACTTCAGAAGCGCCATACATGACTTCTCAGTGGCTGGCCCCTTTGTAAAAATTATGATATTTCAAACTAGACTTAGAAGTGGTAATATTAGTTACCTCTCCGATATCCATGTTCAGCGGATCAGCGCGAGCGTTTGCGGCTAATGAGCTGAATTTCATTTCTAATATCAGTTTGAACCTTGTAATCTTCGAAATTGAGCCATATAACTCTGGAATTTGAACCTTGTATTATTTCGAGCTTTTGTGGTACAATCGTTGAAATGGCATCACATGAGACTCGTATATTGGTAGCACTATTTTGACCTTAATATGCAATGGACTTAGATTTTATTAACCATTCTCGAATCTGTTTACCTTGTCGATCTCATAGCAAACGATCTATATTGCTAACTCGACTGCGATCTTCGACATTATTGCACACAGTCGGTTTCTTCAACAGTGTGCCCTATAGAGCGCATAATTAATTATCGCACTTGAGTGTCCATCATCACCCTTCTGTGTAACTTTGACCTCATCACCCACGGGTAAACTTATGACCGAAGTCATTCCACACACTTCATTTTTACAAAGCTTTTTGCCAATAAACGCCCATGATTTGTCCCTCTTCTAGCTGACGCGTGGCCAAACTAGCCGGGCGGGAAGCTTGCACGGTAAACTACGCGGTAGCGCGGGAACAGGCTCACCGATGATACATTTGGCGCCTCTTCGAGCGCACGTGTGGTCAAACGAAACACATGAGGCGCGGTGTTGTCAAGCGTGCACTGGAATCCTCCGCTATGAACACCGTGACAAGACGTGACGATTATAGGCCGGCCGGCCCCCATTTATTGTAGTGGCCATTTAACCCTTGTGTCTTTTCAACCTTTCGATCGCGCCCCACCATTGCAAGAAGCACACCCACCATGACAAATTCTTAGAGGGGATCCTGCGCGGCTCCAACGGCGCACCGAGCGGCTGGCGACGACGAGCAGCAGTTCACCATGCATGCCATAGTGGACACCCACAGAAGGTTCACGGAGCTCTCTGTGGTGTACACCAACAACCCGGTCTAGGTGGAGCAGTCCATCCAGATCATGGAGTTGTTGCTTGCCGAGGAGAAGTACAAGGTGGTCGGGTTCGACCTCGAGTACACCCGCGCTCGTTTCGGGTCTCATCCCAAGGTCACTGTCGCCCAGATGTGCGTGCGCAACCACGTCCTCGTCTGCCACTAATGCCTGGCCACAAGGCCTTGCGAGCGTTTCACCAGGTTTGTCACCAGCCCCCACTACATGTTCGCTACGGTGGACATCACCAATGATGTAAAGGTGCTCAAGAATTCGGGTATCGCCTGCTAGAATCTTGTCGACATCCAGGGCCAATACAAGATCTGGGGCAGCAAGGAGCATGAGAAGGACTCACTGGTTCACCTCGCCGAGGCAATCATCGACCCCTACTATAGAGACATGAAGGATTCCTGCAACAAGGACAAGCGTGCCTGGCACTCGGCCGGGATGGAGAAACTAGACAAAGCTCATGTCATGTACGCGGCCAAGGAGGCGTACACGAGCTACTACATGTACATGCGGATCGTTGACATGAGGAAGTTACTACAAAAAAAAGACACATCCGTGACATTTTGGGCTGAACGATTTTTTTCTGTCATGCTTATGACACTTCTATGACGATAATTGTGACAAAACCCGGTATCATCATAGATGTGGTGGGCTCCTACTTCTATGACAAAAATCATGACAGAAAATGGGCTTTTCGTCCTGGGCGGGCCGGAGACGCAGCTGCATGACATTCTTTGGGCCGTCCAAGACGAAAAAAACGTGGTAGAAGCGAGGGCAAGGAAAATATTGGGGAGTTCCTGGTTACGGCGGGTGGTCGAGGGCTGAGCGATGCGCGTTTCTCTCGTACACGTACGCGCGTGGGTGCGAGGCATTGGGCTCTAACTGAACCCGAGCGAGGTGTTCGCCTACTGAACCCGAGCGATTGCACTGCAGGCTACGCGTTACGGAACCCGAGCGATCGATCTGGCTGTTAACTTAACCCGATTAAGCGATTCCTTCGCTAATGAAGCCGATCGAACCTGCTGCCTCTTGATGAACAGTGAGCGTTGTTGGGGGGTTGGATGAAAAGTTCCCGGTGGGGGGTTGGATGAACAGGACCCCGTGGTGTTGCCGCTGGATGAACAGGACCCCAATCGAGCCGGTTGGGGGTAGATGAGCTAGACCCCGTGGAGGGCTGGATGAACAGTAGACCGTGGAGGGGTGGTTGAATAGGACCCCTGTTGGAGTAAATGGCCACGGGTAGCCTAACCGACTGCCCCTGGTTCTTCTGAAAAAATTATCAGGCCTTCGGGCCTCCAAGCACTCCAAGCATTGGGCCGCCTTCCTTGGCCGGCTACCTCTGAAGCCGACTCCCGGAAGGCGACCCAGCCTCAGCAACCTCTCCCCAGGACGACTACGGGGTGGCCGACTCCAAGAAGCCGGCCAAGAAGGACGCCGACTCCAAGAAGCCGGCCGAGACCACAACCACCAAAGCTACACTCACATAACGGTGACAAGACGGGGTGTGGCCACAGTGCGGTCCACTACCCCCGAAGCCCGAGGCGGGCATGGCTACAGGAGGCCGTACGAGACGGCCGTCTCCCGTGCGGCTCGGCACTGTAGCCATGCTAGCCTCAACGTCATCCACGACCAACTCCTGTACGGCCCGCAGGCGGCGGGCCCCTTCCGCCAGAGAGAGGCGCGGAGGCGGCCCGGCCTCCCCCAGTCGGCCAAGGACGTAGCCGGCCGCCAGAAGCCGGCTACCCCCTTCCTCGAAGCAGGAGCCCCCATTAAGGAGACAAGACGAGGTAAGGCTACAGTGAGAGCCCCCGAGGCGGCCCACTGTAGCCACGCTTACCTCGACAAAGCCCTCGTCATCAGAGGCGAGGCTACAGTAAGCAGCCACCGACAAGACCCTAGGCGGTGGGGCCGGCCTGTCGACCAAGAAGACGGCAGCCGGCGGGACCCACCAGCCGGCGGGACCCAACAGCCGGCGGAGAAGCCGGCGAGCGTAGACGCTGACGGCTGGGGCCAGTGCCCAGCCGGATTACCATTGTACCCCCAGGGGGTAGGCCTATATAAACTCCCCGGAGCACCGATGCAAAGGGTTGGCTTCTAAGCATAGCACACATACACACACCATAGATAGAGAGAAGCAAGAGCTAGCCTTGTTCTTCTTCTCCCTTGAACCCAACAGCTCTAGGAGCAATTGTAGCTACGTTTCCTTGATCTAGTGATCATGCGGAGACCCCGCAGAGCAGGACTAGGGGTGTTATCTCCTCGGAGAGCCCCGAACCTGGGTAAGATTCGCCGGCGTGCATGTCTTCGCCTCATCCCGTTTCCAGGCACCGGCGACGTCTTATTGGCTCCCACAATGATAAGCCATCCCTTGGCATATGTCGCACCAACCACCCGACATTTGGCGCCCACCGTGGGGCCAGGTGCACCGTCGTTCGGAGACCTATTCTGGACGGGAACCCTCTTCCTCCCCCGCGAGCGCAGCCAGCCTGCTGCGCCCAATGGCGTTTGCCTCGACGCGCTGCAAGGCGTCGACGACGCCTGCGCAGCGAGCCGCCTCGCCGATCTGCTCGGCGAGACTCGCATCTCCGACGAGCCTGCGTCCGACGCAGGCACCGACTACCCCGAGAACCTCCTCGTCAGCCTCCTCGACCAGCTTCACGTCTCCAGCGAGCCTGCTGCAGACATGGAGTCGGTCGGCTCCACCGACCCGATGCTCATCGACTCCGACACAGCATCACTTGACGCCTACCCCTCCGACGTGGTGGTCTTTGACGACCCCCTCCCTCGAACTGACAGCGGCAGCAGCGCTGTCACCGAAGTGCTGGTCATCAGCCACGTCGCCAACTCGGGCGAGAACGCCCACGACGCCCTGCAAGCGGCAATGCACGACCTCTCCGTCCCCATCCCGGCCGACGCCGACGCCGAGACCCTGGAGGCACGCCGCCTTGCCCTCATCACGGAGGGCCAGAAGATAGCCTCCATGAGACGCCTCACCGAGGCCCACCAGGGCGAAGTCGACCGCGCCGCCTTCGGTATGCCGCCGCCTAGCGGCCCGAGCCGAGCCGGCTTCGTCCAGAAGCGCGGCGCGGCCGTCACCAGCATGCTGGGCGTGGATCGCCCCGTCTACGCCACCCCGCTCGAGAATCTGCGAGCCGCTCAGGCGGCTGCAGAAGAGCTCAATGGGCTGGGAGCCGATGAGCTCCCCTACATGACAAGACAGATCCAGCAGCTGATTGACGCGGCTGCAGAACGGCATGAAGCCGGCGCCCGTGCTGATAGTCATCCCCCGCGCCGGGAGCACGCCGCGACGTCCCGCTCACCGGCTGCGAGCGGCGCGCGCCAGAAGAAAGACAAGGAGCCGGCTGCCAGCCGCAGCCGGACTCGCATTACCATCGAGCGCGACGCGGAAGACCGCCCTCGAGCGGTTGAACACCAAGGAAATCTGCCTCCTTCCCCGCCTCGAAGAGAAAGACGCCTCACTCCGCCGCCTATCACACACCCGGCTCTCGGCGACCGACTCGGCCGCCGAGAAGGAGTCGGCGAGAACGACGCCCGCCACAGGATCGACCGCCTTGCTCGTTCCTTGGCGTTAGAAGAAGAAGACGATGTCGGCCCGCCATGCTTTGGCCCCCGCATCCGTGACGAGCCCTTCCCCAAAGGGTTCTCGCTCCCTAGAGACACGCCCAAGTACAACGGCTCGGTGAAGCCGGAAGATTGGCTCATCGACTACTCCACGGCCGTCAGCATAGCCAACGGCAATCGGTGCGTCGCCGTGAAGTACGTCCCCCTCATGCTGCAAGGCACGGCGCGCACATGGCTCAACAGCCTCAAGCCCTACAGCATCAATAGTTGGCTGGACTTTACCGAAGTTTTCGTCCGCAACTTCACCAGCACCTACAAGCGGCCTCCCAAGCCTCGCCAGCTCTCCCTCTGCATCCAAGGGCCCAATGAGTCGACCCGTGACTACCTCACGCGATGGGCCGAGCTCCGCAACTCCTGCGAGGGGGTGCACGAGGTCCAGGCCATCGAGTACTTCACCGCCGGGTGCCGAGAGGGCACCCTCCTCAAGCACCGACTCCTCTGCGACGAGCCGGCTACCCTCGATGAGTTGCTGGTCAACGCGGACAAGTATGCCACGGCCGACTCCTCGATGAAGACCGAGCTGAGAGTAGACGCCTCTGGGAAGGTGATTGCTCCGGCTCCCAAGACGCCGGCTGGCGACCCCAACCGGCGCCCCTACCAGAACGATCACAAGCGCAAGGCCCCCATGCCGACTTCCACCAGTCAGCAGGTGGCCACAGTTGAAGACGAGCAGCCTGAAGAACGGCCCGCTCCCAAGAAGAAGGGTGGAAGGCCGGCTTGGCAGCCGTCTTTCTCCTACGAACAAGCTCTCGACGCCCCCTGCAAGTTCCACAGCGGCGCGAAGCCGTCCAACCACCCAACCCGGAAATGCCGCTGGCTCACCCGCATCACCAAGGGCGAGGGAATGCTGCCGCCTCCGCCTCCCGGCCCGCCGCCTCCAGCCCCCCAGCAGCCGGCGGCTCGGCCGGCAGTCGGCGCCATCCAAGACGAATTCCCCGAAGAGCCCGCCGCCTACGTCGTCTTCACTAGTCAAGCCGACAACAAGCGCAGCCGACACCGACAGCATCAAGAAATGAATGCAGTCGCCACCAGCGCCCCCCAGTTCATGCACTGGTCAGAAAAGCCAATCAGCTGGAGCCAGGCCGACCACCCAGAGGTGATGCCTTCGCCTGGCTCCTATGCAATGGTCTTGGACGTCACCCTCGCGACGGAGAGGCGAGCTGCCAGATTTTCCCGCGTCCTGATAGACGGCGGAAGCAGTATCAACATACTGTAGCGCGATACCATGGAGAAGCTGAACATCAAAGCAAAGCAGCTCATGCCGAGCCGCACCGTCTTCCATGGTATCGTCCCCGGCCTGTCTTGCTCCCCAATCGGCAAGATCAAAATGGATGTTCTCTTCGGAGACAAAGATCATTTCCGCCGAGAAGCAATATGGTTCGAGGTAGTGGATTTGGAGAGCCCCTATCATGCACTGCTTGGCCGACCTGCTCTGGCCAAGTTCATGGCTGTGCCCCACTACGCCTACCTAAAGATGAAGATGCCGAGCTCGAAGGGGATCATCACAGTAGCCGGCGACTACAGGAAGTCCATCGAGTGCGCCATGGCCAGTAGCCGGCTGGCCGAGTCCCTCGTGGTGGCAGAAGAGAAGAAGATGTTGGAACGGGTTGTGGCCATGGCCGGCAAGCAGCCGGCCTTGTCCCCCAACCCCAAGGATTGTGATGCGCAGGGCTCCTTCCAGCCTGCCAAAGAGACAAAGAAGATACCTCTGGACCCGGAGAACCCGGAGAGGTTCGCTGTCCTTGGGGCGAACTTGGACAGTAAATAGGAAGGCGAGCTCGTCGACTTCCTCCGTGAGAATCGAGACATCTTTGCATGGTCCCCAAAGGACATGCCGGGTGTCCCGAAGGATTTTGCCGAGCACAAATTACATGTCCGAGCTGATGCGAAGCCGGTCAAGCAACCCCTCCGCCGACTGTCAGAAGAGAAGCGAAGAATTGTGGGAGAAGAGATAGCCCGGCTCCTTGCCGCTGGCTTTATCATGGAAGTGTTCTTTCCAGAGTGGCTTGCCAACCCAGTTCTGGTTCTGAAGAAGAATAACAAGTGGCGTATGTGTATAGACTACACTAGTCTGAACAAGGCCTGCCCAAAGGATCCGTTTGCTCTGCCACAGATTGACCAAGTGATAGACTCCACAGCCGGATGCAAGCTGTTAAGTTTTTTGGATGCGTACTCAGGGTACCATCAGATCAAGTTGGACCCAGCAGACCGCCTGAAGACTGCCTTCATCACACCGTTTGGAGCTTTCTGCTACCTGACTATGACATTCGGCTTGAGAAATGTCGGTGCCACTTTTCAGCATTGCATGCAGAAATGTCTCTTGAAACAACTCGGCAGAAATGCCCACGTCTACGTAGACGACATTGTGGTGAAGACAGAAAAGCGCGGTACCTTGCTGGAAGACCTGAAAGAGACATTCGCCAACTTGCGCCGATTCCAGATCAAGCTCAACCCCGAGAAGTGCGTGTTCGGAGTGCCAGCCGGCCAGCTGCTAGGCTTCCTGGTCTCCGAACGCGGCATTGAGTGCAACCCCGTCAAGATCAAGGCCATCGAGAGGATGGAGATTCCCACCAAGCTGCGAGATGTGCAGAAGTTCACTGGCTGCTTAGCCTCCCTGAACCGTTTTATCAGCCGACTAGGAGAAAAGGCTCTCCCCTTGTACCGACTTATGAAGTAGTCCACTCAATTCGAGTGGAATGATCAAGCCGACCAAGCCTTCCATGAGTTGAAGAAAATGCTGACCACTCCGCCTGTCCTAGCTGCGCCGACTGAGAAGGAGCCCATGCTCCTCTACATCGCTGCGACTAGCCGAGTCGTCAGCACTGTTGTTGTGGTCCAGCGCCCGGAGGAAGGCCGAGGCCAGCTAGTCCAGAGGCCGGTGTACTACCTCAGCGAAGTGCTGTCCAGCTCAAAGCAAAACTACCCGCACTACCAGAAGATGTGCTATGGGGTGTACTTCGCTGCCAAGAAACTGAAGCCCTACTTCCAAGAGCACCCCATCACGGTCGTGTGCACCGCCTCGCTTGCCGAGATCATAGGCAGCCGGGATGCATCCGGCCGGGTGGCCAAATGGGCCATTGCATTGGCGCCCTACACGATCTTCTATCAACCCCGCACCGCCATCAAGTCGCAAGCATTGGCTGACTTCCTCGTCGACTGGGCCGAGACCCAGTACTTACCGCCGGCTCCCGACTCTACCCATTGGCGGATGCACTTTGACGGGTCCAAGAAGCGCACCGGCTTGGGAGCCGGCATCGTCCTCACCTCTCCCAAAGGCGACAAGCTCAAGTACACGCTGCAGATCCACTTCGCCGCCTCCAACAACGTGGCCGAGTACGAGACGCTCGTACACGGGCTCCGGCTAGCCAAAGAGCTTGGCATACGCCGGATCCTGTGCTACGGCGACTCAGACTTGGTGGTCCAGCAATCGTCTGGCAACTGGGACGCCAAGGACGCGAACATGGCGAGTTATCGATTCCTCGTCCAGCAGATCAGCGGATACTTCGAGGGGTGCGAGTTCCTCCACGTGCCAAGGGCCGACAACGACCAAGCAGATGCCCTAGCACGGATCGGCTCCACCCGACAAGCCATACCGACTGGCGCCTCCTCAAGCCGTCCATCAAGCCGTCTCCAGAGTCGGATTCCATTTTCGTACCGCCTGTACCAGATACAGCCGGATCCGACTGGAGAAACCCCACAGGCGGCACAGGGACTTCGACAACCGGCCCGGGGACTGCCGTAGTCGCACCCGGCCCGGGGACTTCAGAACCCGGCCCGGGGACTGCAGCAGTCGGCCCGGGGACTACAACGACACAAGAAGCAGTGGCCGACTCACCCAACCCACCCACCCGAGTCATGGTGGCTACATTAACAGAAGAAGAAGTCACAGCTCCCTCATGGGCCCAGCCCATCCTCAAGTTCCTAGTCACCAGAGAGCTGCCGGCTGATGAGATCTCACCAAGACTAGTGCAACGACGAGCCGCAGCATATACAATAATCAACAGAGAGCTTGTGAAGCGCAGCGTCACTGGAGTCTTCCAGCGTTGCGTCGAGCCAGAAAAAGGAGTGGCAATCCTCAAAGACATCCACCAAGGCGAATGCGGCCACCATGCAGCCTCAAGATCCCTTGTGGCCAAGGCTTTCCGCCATGGTTTCTTCTGGCCGACTGCCTTGGAGGATGCTAAAGAAATAGTCAAGAGTTGCAGAGGATGCCAAGTTTTTAGTTCCAAGCAACATCTGCCGGCTTCTGCACTCGAGACCATTCCCCTCACCTGGCCTTTTGCCGTCTGGGGACTGGACATGGTGGGCCCCTTCAAGACAGCCCGCGGCGGCCTGACACATCTACTTGTTGCTGTGGACAAGTTCACAAAGTGGATTGAAGCAAAGCCAATCAAGAAGCTCAATGGGCCGACTGCCGTAACATTCATCACCGACATCACTACTCGGTACGGCGTGCCGCACAGCATCATCACCGACAACGGCACGAACTTCGCCAAAGGAGCAGTGGCACGTTTCTGCGCGACGCAGGGCATCCGACTGGACTTAGCGTCCGTTGCCCACCCGCAGTCAAACGGCCAGGTCGAGCGAGCAAATGGACTCATCCTCTCCGGCATCAAGCCCCGACTGGTTGTACCACTGGAGCGATCGGCCGGCTGCTGGCTCGAAGAGCTGCCGGCTGTCCTCTGGAGTCTGCGCACTACACCCAACAAGTCAACCGGCTTCACTCCATTTTTCCTCGTGTACGGTGCCGAGGCTGTCATCCCAACAGACATCAAGTTCGACTCGCCTCGGATCACCATGTACACGGAGGAGGAGGCCAAAGAAGCAAGAGAAGACGGCGTGGACCTACTGGAAGAAGGCCGGCTGCTAGCACTCAGCCGGTCCGCCATCTACCAGCAAGGGCTGCGCCGCTACTACAATCGCAAGGTCAAGCCAAGATCCTTCCAAGAGGGCGACCTTGTGCTCCGGCTGATCAAGCGAACAGCCGGCCAGCACAAGCTCTCGGCCCCTTGGGAAGACCCCTTCGTCGTCAGCAAGGCACTCGGCAACGACTCCTACTACTTGATCGACGCGCAAAAACCAAGAGCACGCAAGAGAGACGACTCCGGCAAGGAGTCGGAGCGACCATGGAACGCGAACCTCCTGAGAAGATTTTACAGTTGAAAGCAGTATGTATCATGCTACCCTTTTGTATTAAGTACAAACCAACAGGCCCCCCGAACAGTACTCGGGGACTGCCTTTGTTTATCTATGAATGACTAGTGTCATATCCATGAATGTATTATTACATTTTGAATTCTTGTCCAGCACCGGGTTCGACTAGTCGGCCCGGGGACTGGCCGCCTTGAGCTATATTGAAAGTTTTCCCTAAAGTCAGAAAAGTAGTGCGCCGACTCCCGAGTCCTCTCTTGTTGAAAGTCGCAGATCAAAGAACTGACTGTCCGACTAGCAAGAGGCAAGACAGAAAGGACGCCCACACAAAAAATGGCTAAGGAACAACAAACCTATATAGCAAAGAGACGGCCTCCAAACATGCCTGCCGGCTGCCAGAACAGCCGGCTGGCCGGCTTCCTAAATACTTAGCTCTAGTCCAGCGAAGCTAGAGTACTTCCCCCCCCAACTGGCCAAGCACTCCTCCAGCTACAGATTGCAGAGCAACTGTTTGACTCGGGAGGCGGCAACCAAGGGAGGGCGGCAAAGGAAAAAGCGGAAGGATAAAAAGCAAAGTACAAGGAAAGGCCAAATGCATGCATAAATTATATATACACATAAAGCCCCCAACAGGCTGGCAACAGACATAAGTTTGAATACACCCAGTGGGTGGAATTGTGCAGACTTAACCAAACATTGTTCCAAAGTAACAAGACAGGAAAAGCAAAAGATAGCAGACTAGGGCGCGACATGAAGGCCGAGCTGGTCGGTGAAGGCGGCCTCGCCGGCTGAAGGAGTGGCCGCCTAGCGGGTCTCGGCTTGACCACCACCTACGGCAGGCGACGCACTCGCGCGTGACGTGGTGCTGGAGGTGCGGTCAGGCTGAGGCTGGCCGGCTGCTCCACCAGCCGGCTCGGCATCCTCACCCTCCTCCTCCTCTTCTTCACCCTCGTCGCTGGAGTCGATCTCCTCCGCCGAGTCCTCACCGTACGCCGGGTCCAGCCCGAGCCACTCCTCCGGCTGGGCGACACCGTTGTCGTCCACCTCGGGGGCGAAGACGCTGGTGTCGGTGTAGTCGGCGATTGCCGAAGCCCGCCGGATGATGGCCGGCCGTGCCGGCTCCAGCTCCGTGTCGGCTTGCTGCCGCCAGGTGGCCAGCTGGTCCAGGCTCAGGCCGGGATACCAGGCCTTGACGAACTCTAGCGCCCGCCTGGCACCGGAGCGAGCCGCCGAGCCCTTCCAAGCTTCGAAGCGGCCGACTGCCACCTCCAGCCAGTCGGCAGTCCGACTGGGAGTGCGAGGGACCACTTGGCCGGGCCAGAGGGCGGCCAAGACCTGCGCCCCGGCACGCTGAAGCCGGCGGAGCAGCCGGTGAGCCGGCTGGATGCGAGCCTGGATCGCCAGGAGCTGTTCCTCCAGCGAACGGCCGGCGGTTGGCGAGATCTCAAAGCCAGCCTGCCTTCGCGCTTGGCGACGGGCCTCGATGGTCTGGTTGGCGGCAGTAGAATAGCCAGGGAAATACTCTGCGCAAGAAGGAAGAAGAAAGGAAGAAAAGAACACTAAAATCAGAAAACAAGCCAAAGTGGCAGATGGCAAGAAAGGACGAAGAGGTAGGCGCCTTACCGTCAACCAGATCTTCGATCTGGCCATAGCCAGAGATCAGAGTCTGCCTGGCTTCAGCCCAGCCAGCCGCCTCCGTCTCGAACTCGGCCTGGAGAGTGGCTTCGCGGTCCTGCGCAGCCTTCAGTGCCGCCTTGTGGCTTTCCTCCTGGTCGGCCAACTTCTTGGCCAGGCGGTCGCAATCCTGCACCAAGGCGGCGAGCTCGGCATCCTTGGCACGTAGGGCAGTCTGAGACTCTCCCAGTTGTGCCCTCAGACTGGCGTTGGCCGCTGCAGGGATGGCAAGAAAAGAAGAACAGTAAGAAGTCGTCAAGGAAGATCCGACCCGACTGCTCAGCAGTCGGCCCGAATCTCGGGGACTACACCCAGTGGGTGCGCTGTCGCGCCCCCACATGAGATAAAGAACAAACCACGTACCTCGGCTCTCAGTAAGGTCGGCCGTCTTCTGAGTCAGCTCCCGAGCCTGGGAGTTGAAGGCGGCCGCTCGAAGGTTGTGGTAGTCCTGCAAGATGGACAGAAGATCGAAGTAAGAACAAGAATAGCAAAGACAAATCCACCAAGAAGTTCCAAGCCGCCTGCTCAGCAGCCGACTCGGAACTTGGGGACTACACCCAGTGGGTGCGCTGACGCGCCCCCACGGAAGAAATCAAGATCAAGAAGAAGCAAGATGGGAATACTAACCCGGATGGCCGCCCGCGTCGCGAGGAACTCGTCGGTGAACTGCCTCAGCGCCGTGGCTTGGCTCTGGAGCCGTGTCCGGGCGTCTTGTGCGGCCACGTTCACCACGGCCGTCCCTCCGCCTGGCGTCCACCCCAAGGTAGCGCTGGCCGCCTCCGCATCTCGGGCCGACGAGCTGGAACCCACGGCCGGCTGTGGCTCCGACGCGGCCTTCTGCGGCTCCGACGCGGCCTTCCCCGCACGCCGGCTCGACGGGATCCGGACTGACATCTCAGCCCCCATGGCCGGCTCACCCCCCGCCGACTGTGCAGGCGGCGGATCAGGCCGGCCGCCTTGGGCCGCCCCAGTTGGCGGGGTCGGCACCGGCGCCTTCTCCAAGATGATGAAGTCATCGCCGCTTCCCCCCAGCCCTGGCTGGTCGCCGCTGGCTCCCTCTGGCGAAGGCTCTACGGCCCCAGGCGCCATGACGCGCAGCGGGGTGACCATCAAAACCTCCCCCGCCGCCGCCGCGGCCGCAGCCTCTGCTTGGGCCCTGGCTGCGGCATCGGCGAGTGCCTTCGCCGCCTCCTCCTCCCGTGCCGCCTGGGCGGCGGCCGCCTTCCGTGCCTCCGCCTCCCGCGCCTCTCACTCCGCCCGCGCCTCCCGCGCGTTCCTTTCTGTCGCCTCCTGGAGGTCGGCACGAGGGTCCATGCGGCGGGTGGTGCTCCCAGAGCCCCTCGGCGACTCGACGACGGATGCAGCAGCCGCCCGCTCAAGCGACAGCGGAGCCCTGATCATTGGAGAAGAAGACAAGAGCTCAAGAACCACCAAAGAAAAGAAAGAAAAAAGAGTATACGAAAGAAAGTAAACTTACGCCCACACGGTCTGCGGTTGCTTCACCGTCTTGCGGAAGTGAGCCGCCTTCGCGGCCGCCTCCTCCCGCCTGGTGGCTGCCGCCCCGCCCCTGGGTTTCTTCGTCCGGCTACGGAACAAACCCTGGGCGGCGCGACGCTTTTGACCTCCGCCTCGAGCAGGCGGTGCGGCGGAGGAACCCGCACCGCGTCCAGATGCCTGCTGGCGGCGCGGGACGACTTCGGCCTCATCGTCGTCCGGCCAGTCGTCGAAGGTGACTCCGAGCCCGGAGCCGCCTGTTTCGCCGCCGGCTTGGCCACCACCCGGCTCGACGTCGTCGTCCATACCGGCCGCCGCCAGGTCGGGGTCCTCCTGATCATGTTCGGTCCGGTCGGGGACGAATCGGCGCTCCGCGTCTGACCCGCCGGCCGGCCGAAGCAGAGGGCTCTGTCGAAAAGCAAACCGACTAAGTTAGAGTCGGCTAAGAGGAACTCGGCAACGAAGTTGAGAGAAAAAGAAGACACAGGGAGAGCATACCGTGGGCGGTGGATTGGCTCGGCTGTATGGCTCCTTGCCGAATTGCCACTCTTCGGAGAGCTTGCAATTCGCAAGGTAGTTCACCATGTAGGCGACCTCCGCGCGCGGCATCTCCTTGGTGCACATTCGGCTCGGATCGAGCTGGCCGCTCATCTGACAGATCAGATGAGGCCGGCTCTGGAGCGGAAGAACCCGGTGCGTGACGAACGCGGCCAGAAGGTCGGGCCCCGTCAGGCCCTCCGACTGGACCATCACCCGCAGTCGGGCGATGGCGGCGTTTCCAGCCGGCGTCAGCGTCACAGCCCGGAAGGACCACTGGGGCAGCCTGCCCGCCGGTGGGCCGGCTACGTAAGCCGGCAGGTTGATGTAGTCGCCCCGTGGGGCGATGTTCCGTACGTAGAAGTACGACTTCTGCCTCTTCTTCACCGATTGGATTAGCGGGATGACGGGGAAGGGGTTGTCGGCGACCGATCTCCGCGACGCGATGAAGGCGCCAGTCTGAGTCGGCACGCCCCGCATGCGCATGCCCAGCTTCGACTGGAAGAACTCCCCCCAGAGCTCAAGGGTGGGGAGGACGCCGAGGTAGCCCTCGCACAGGGTGACGAAGGCGGACAGCAGCACCACTGCGTTTGGGGTGAGATGGTGCGGCTGGAGCTGATAGAATTCGATCCAGGAGCGGAAGAAGGCGCTCACTGGAAGGCCGATACCGCGCAAGAAGTGCGAGCGGAAGACCACCCGCTCGCCCTCCTGCGGCTCCGGCCTGATTTCCTTCGCCGGCGCGAGGCGGACCTCCACCTTGTCCGCGCCGGGCAGCCGTCGCGTGTTGCGGAGAAACTCGACGTGGTCGTCGTGGACGTTGGAGCCATCCCAATCCCCGCCATGCTGCTCCGTGGCGGGAGGCATGGCAAAAACAAGCGCGGCGGCGGAGGAATGCGTAGTGGAAGAGCGCGGCGGCGAGGCGCTGTCGCAAGAGCGGGAGAGCGAAGAAGATGGTGGAGGTAGGAGGAGCATGCGAGGGCCTGCCGCCCTCCACCTCCCCCTACTTATAGCCTCGCGCGGCAGGACCGGAGAAGCCGAACGCGGGGGGAGTCATGGGATTAACTGCACCCACTCCCCCCACGTCTCGCGATTATTGCACATAAATGCGAGCCGAAACTACCGCACGGGACGTGCGGGCGGTTTCGGGATGTAGACGATCCGCGCCTGGGCCGGGGCGCGAACGTGGCGGGCCCCCTCCCTGCGGCGACGTCCCGTCACGTGCGTGGGCTGGCAGGCTTTCCGGCCCGCGGTCCGATGCACGCACTAGCGGGCTCCCGCCCTCCGACTCCGGAAGATTTCGACTCAGGCGGCGCGCCTGACCAAGGCCGGCTCCCAGCTGCCGGCTTGCAAAGATGGGAAGCTGATCGAGCTTCTCGACCCCTACTCCACCTCGAAGCGCAATCAGCTTCGGGGACTACTGTCGGAGTAAATGGCCACGGGTAGCCTAACCGACTGCCCCTGGTTCTTCTGAAAAAATTATCAGGCCTTCGGGCCTCCAAGCACTCCTTGGCCGGCTACCTCTGAAGCCGACTCCCGGAAGGCGACCCAGCCTCAGCAACCTCTCCCCAGGACGACCACGGGGTGGCCGACTCCAAGAAGCCGGCCAAGAAGGACTCCGACTCCAAGAAGCCGGCCGAGACCACAACCACCAAAGCTACACTCACATAACGGTGACAAGACGGGGTGTGGCCACAGTGCGGTCCACTACCCCCGAAGCCCGAGGCGGGCATGGCTACAGGAGGCCATACGGGACGGCCGTCTCCCGTGCGGCTCGGCACTGTAGCCATGCTAGCCTCAACGTCATCCACGACCAACTCCTGTACGGCCCGCAGGCGGCGGGCCCCTTCCGCCAGAGAGAGGCGCGGAGGCGGCCCGGCCTCCCCCAGTCGGCCAAGGGCGTAGCCGGCCCCTAGAAGCCGACTACCCCCTTCCTCGAAGCAGGGGCCCCCATTAAGGAGACAAGACGAGGTAAGGCTAAAGTGAGAGCCCCCGAGGCGGCCCACTGTAGCCACGCTTACCTCAACAGAGCCCTCGTCATCAGAGGCGAGGCTACAGTAAGCAGCCGCCGACAAGACCCTAGGCGGTGGGGCCGGCCTGTCGACCAAGATGCTGGCAGCCGGCGGGACCCACCAGCCGGCGGGACCCAACAGCCGGCGGAGAAGCCGGCGAGTGTAGACGCTGACGGCTGGGGCCAGTGCCCAGCCGGATTACCATTGTACCCCCGGGGGGTAGGCCTATATAAACTCCCCGGAGCACCCATGCAAAGGGTTGGCTTCTAAGCATAGCACACATACACACACCATAGATAGAGTGAAGCAAGAGCTAGCCTTGTTCTTCTTCTCCCTTGAACCCAACAGCTCTAGGAGCAATTGTAGCTACCTTTCCTTGATCTAGTGATCATGCGGAGACCCCGCAGAGCAGGACTAGGGGTGTTATCTCCTCGGAGAGCCCCGAACCTGGGTAAGATTCGCCGGCGTGCATGTCTTCGCCTCATCCCATTTCCAGGCACCGGCGACGTCTTATTGGCTCCCACAATGATAAGCCATCCCTTGGCATATGTCGCACCAACCACCCGACAACCCCGTTGAGAGGGCTGGTTTAATAGTAGCCGGTGGAGGAGCGGTGGAGGCTAGATGAACAGGAGCCCGTGGATGAACAGTCGCAGGTGGAGGCAGGAGGTCGACGGTGGATGAACAGTCGTAGGTGGAGGTTGGAGGAGGTCGACGGTGGAGATGAATAGTAGCCCGTGGAGTCCCGTTTTGCGGTACGCCACACCCCTCCCGATGAACAGGACCCACGTTTCGACTGTAGCGCTCCAACACAAGTCTGTTTCCTCCATTTTGCGGTACGCCACACCTCTCCCGATCAACAGGACCCTGTTTTGACTGTAGGAGGTCGAAGAGAAGTCTGTTTCCTCCATTTTGTGGTACGCCACACCCCTCCTGGTGAACAGGACCCCATTTCGATCGTAGGTGGTCGAACACAAGGCCGTTTCCTCCGTTCTGCGGTACGCCAGACCTTGTTTCGATCGGCTGGTCCATCCAAGCCGGTTGGCTCCCGATGAACACGACGCATTCCATTCCGACGCAGCCGGTTCAATGCCGATGAACAGGACGCCGTCACTGCCTCTCCATGTACACAAGCCCTGGGTGTACGTATGCGTGAGTAGGCATTCGAGACCCCGCCCGTATGTACGTATGTGGCCATATTTACTTTCTTGCACCCTGGCAGTACATACATGTACATGCTACGTCCGCGCCTCTACTACGACACGTGCCCTTCCTTACTCGGCCACGGTTCATCGCTGCAGCCTGCAGACAGACCGATCGACCAGTGTGTACGTACATGTTCGCGACCAGAATGACAACGCTACGTACGCTTCGACCAGGTGGGTCCCGACTATCACGGAGGATAAGGAGGCACTTCCTTGCATGTGAAGATGTAGCCGGTGGGTCCCAGCTGTCAGGGAGAGAATCATTTTTTTGTGAAATACGGTGGCCCGTTCGGTGGGTCCCAGCTGTCAGGTGGAGGAATCATTATTTTACGCATAATAAGGTTGCACTTCCTTGCTTCGGCCGTGGACCCAGCTGTCAGCCTCTCCATGTATAGTACTCTTCCGATGGAAGTCGTTCCTTGACCACATTGACCACGGCGCGCCTAGAGCACCAAGGCGGTGGACGACAGTGAGGCCTAGGAAGGGGACGGCGCGGAGCCTGGGAAGACGCGGCAGTGGATGGCCACGTGGAGAGGAGTACGAGGGTTGACTGGTTCGGCTGCGGTGTGAGGCTACCGTCGCTGCAGAATAACAGGGGGTGTGGGTGAGTAGAGGGATGGCCTGGCCAGCGGCAGGAGTAGTAGGGGGTGGTGAGGCCTCCGCGGCTGCACAGCTGGCCATGGGAGGCAGGAGCATGTGGCACGACCGACGCTGGTTTGGGTGGCTGGAGCAAGAAGACCAGAGGTTGAAGAAGCACTACGACAGTTGGATGGACATCGCATGGTCACTGGAGCTAGAATCGTTCATATTGACTAAGTTGACAAAGCCCTCCGTCCCCGTCAACTTAGTAGGCCCACAAGTCAGCCTCCCACTATGGTGGGTCCCAGCTAGCAGGGGGAGTATTAATTTTTATGTGTGTTGACCACGGCGCGCCGAGCGCATCCAAGGTGGTGGACGAGGGCGAGGCCCGGACAACAACGAACCGAAGATGGAAAGACGGGGGAGTGGAGTCGCAGACGGAGAGGTGTACGAGGGTTAACTGGTTCTGGTGCGGTGTGGTTCGGCAGTCGGTGGAGAAGAACAGGAGGTGTGGAGGGGTGGAGGGATGGCCTAGCCAGCAGTGGGGTAGCGCTTCATAGCGAAGCATGCTAAGCAGAGCTGCTAGCAGCAGGAGGCGGGAGCAGGTGGTCCCCGCGGCGCGGGAGGAAGAAGACTAGAGATTGAAGATGGATGTCAGTCGTTGGATGTAAATCCAACGACTAACAATGTCAGAATCATTTGTTGACTAAGTTGACAACGATCTTGCGTTGGCTTCGACCTATTGGCCGACATTTCAGGCTCCAGAAATGTGGGACATATTCAACCCATTTTTTCAGAATTTACAGTCCATTTGATCTTTTTTTTAAGAATTATAGTCCATTTGCTAGGCTAGGTGAACAAATAATGTAGCGTCCATGCGGCCCATTTTTTTAAAAACTACAGCCCATTTTCACTTTCTCGAAATACACGAATTTGCTGGGCTGACTGAACAAATAATGTAGCTTCCATGCGGCCCATTTATTTTTTTCCTAAAAAATTACAGGCCATTTACACTTTCTCGAAATACATGATTTTGTTGGGCTGGTTCTAATTATAATGTTGGGTTGAGCACAACAATGTTATCAAAAGATAAAGAGGGGCTGAGCATTTTGTTATAAATATATTTAAATAATAAGTGATTTATTATTACATTGGTCCTTAAATCTTACCAAGCTTTTGTACACAATCACCAGGATTTTCGTTGCCTTAATGTTAAAAAATCCAGGATTTCATTGTTAAGAAATTATTTCTATAAGTTAATAAGATGTGGGATATTGTTTTCTTATATATGTAAGTATATGTTAAATATATGATGACAATAACAATAATATATAATAACATATAAAAGAATTTAAATATATATAATATAGTTAGAAGGGAAACATAAGTTGGACCTGGCGTTTCTATTCTTATATAGAAAAATAGAACAAACCTCTGCGTTTTCTTCTGAAAAATACATAAGTTTGGCTGCCGATGTTTCAGGAAAAAATAAAACCTCGGATGGGAGGTCCATAGGCCGGTCGATACATGACGGCCCTTAAGGAAGTACAAACCGGCATGTAGTGGGTTGCACATGTTAAAAAAGAAAGCCTAGACGGGGCAGCCCTCAACCCAGCTGATACTTGCTGGCCCACTGATAATAAATGATACCTGTCAGCTCCCCGAATTCGTTGTAAATTTATCTCCTTTAGTAACTACGTTGAAGCACCTAAAAAATGTAACTATGTTGACAAACCCGTGGGCCCCAACGTCAGTATAGAATTAGGAGGAATTTTTTTTCATTGAGGCGCTTGCTTGCGTACGGCCATAGACCTGGTGGGTCCCGACTGTCCGCCTCTCCACGTACAGTCCTCTCCAGATTCCTCTTGTTTGTTCAGCATGTTCACAATGGCAGACAGTGGCGCCGCGGCGAGTGCACAAAGGCGCTGGACAAGAACGAACCACCTGAAGCAGTGCCTTATTTCTACCGAAACTACTGAACTAGCCCAGTGGCCAAGTGACACTACCCTACCGTTGTTCCACCCGGGTTCTATTCCACCTGATGTAGGGAAAATATCTCCAAATTTTTTGCCTCTGCCATTATTGACATGTGGGTCCCCATTGTCATCTACGCACATCACGTCCAACACTTGCCAAAACTTCGTCCCTCGTTTTCTCTATTTTTCGCACGCTCAACATTGTGTGGGCATTTTGAAAATAGCATATCTTTTTGATTGTGCATCATATGAAGATGTGATATGCATGAATGTTTATCAACATGATGTTAACTGGCTGGTAGTTCCATTTTCGACCATGAATAAAATTTCCAACATGATGTTATCCCTGTTTGAAAAGGGCGTGTTAATATAAATGCTCTCCCTCTGAAACTTGGAGTCTCTTATCTGAAACTGAAACTTGTAGTTTCTTCTGAAACTGAAACTTGCAGTTTCTTCTTTGAGAATCACATTGTCTGCACTTTTATACTCCTATGAAACTACATTTTTTTAAGTGCTAAAAATAGATCTCTAGAATTCATAAAATAATTCATATGCTCAATATTGCAAATCTGAAATTCAAAACACATTCATATCTGAAAGTACTCTCAACATACACAACACAAAACACAATTCACAACTTGAAAATACTGACAACCCTAAGCTCCTCCTGACAATTCACAACTTGCCCGACTATTGGGCTGGGGGGCAGTCCCCTCCTTTTCCTCAGCGGTAGACAGCCGCCCCGTGAGGCGATGTGAACGGCGAGGGAGAGGATGGCGGGGAAGCGTTGTCGGGCCAACTGCTTTTCTCCTCTTGCAGTTGGGTTCGGTCGACGAAGACTCCACCGTCTTGCTCTAGCACGACACTCTCACAAATTGCACCATGTAGATGCTCGATCCTTCAATCTTTTGTGGATGCTCCATTTGGGATCGATACTCCCACCACCGCTGCCTCATGATCGGATTCGGTGAATCTGTTTGCTCCATGGCCCAGAGGAGCAGCTCTATGTACTCCGGCGCGACTCCCTTTGGGAGTATCGCTGCCTTTTCGCTCTGTTGTAGATATTGGGCCATGGATGTCGCGGTCGCCGCTAGTTCGTCCTTGTTGTCAAACCAAGACTGTATCTCCAACATCCTAGCTAGCTTCACAGGGTCGCCATCTGCGATCCTCATGTATCAGTTATACTCCTCCATCGATCTACTTCTCCAAAACACCTTCAACCGCCGGTGGTGGTTTTTGAATGGAAGAGGAGAGGAGCGGCGCTGGTTTTGGATTAGAATGGGAGAGGAGCGGCGCTGGTTTTGGATTGGAGAGGAGGGACGGTGGTTTTGAAATGGAAGAGGAGAGGAGCGGTGCTGGATTTAGATTGGAACAGGAGAGGAGCGACGGTGGTTTAAGAGGAGAGGAGCGACGCTGGTCTTGGTATTATTTTTTTGTTTTGCGTACTTTGGGTCAAAGTTTGACCACGTAGTGTATTTGACAAGCAAAATGTGAATGCATGTCACCAAAAATTATATCATTTGGTTCGTATCTGAATGTACTTTAAAATTATATTATTTTTGCAACGTATAACATATATTTTATTTGTGAACATCATGGTCAATTATGACCCAGAATAAAAGAGTGACTAGTTAATGTGGGGTCGCTTTCTTAATTGAAGGGTAAATTGATTTTGATCCAGTCACAGCGCGCTGGCCCTCTCGTCCAATCCTAAATCGCTACCGCATGCTCTTTTCCCTCTTCTCCATTGCAAAACCACCTCTCTCCTCTGCATCATCTCCATTCCAAAACCACCGTCTCGCCTCTCCCTCTTCTCCATTGCAAAACCACCCCCTCTCCTCTCCATCTTCTCCATTGCAAAACCACTGTCTCGCCTCTCCCTCTTCTCTATTGCAAGACCACCGTCTCTCCTCCCATCTTCCAAAGCTAGCACCGGACCTCTCAGAAGGACATCTATGGAGAGGATGCAACAGCGAATCAGGCAGATCACCGGCGGCGACCAGGCAAAGATAGCCAGGTTGAAGGAGATCCTTACTTGGTTTGACAATAAGTGGGAGATTTCGAGGATGGTGAGGGCCATGTGGCAATGTATGCGAAAGAGCGAGACGGCAGCGATGTACTCCTCGGCGGCAGTCACGCCGCAGTCCTTTGAGTTCATTGAGTATCTCCTCTGGGCGATGGAGCAGACAGATTCGCCCGAGGCGAAAGTCAGGCGGAGGTGGTGGGCGTATAGGTCGAAGGTCGAGCATCGAGAGGATAACGAATCGATCGAGTACGGTGTGCTGTTCGTGAGGGTGCAGAGCGAGCCGGAGCCACAGGAGTATTCGTTCTCCCACCGCAAGAGGAGGCCGGATGGCGCGACGTTGCTTCCCTGCCGTTCTCCATGGTTCCCTCGACACTCGCCTCGTTTCAACGGCGGCGGTAGGGTTTAAGGTAAGCTTCACACTAACCTAATCTTCCATCTGCTCATGCTTACAATCAATGTGACGGCTAATGAAAATTGTAACGCCCCGAGACCGACGCTCCAGACGCCTTCCATGTTTTGCGTGTCAGCTGTGTTAATTATTTGTTTGTTGCTTTCATCATGTCTTCATTTGCATTGCATCGGCACTCGTTGCCGTCATTGTTTTTAAAACATGCATCCGCTCGTAGTTGCTGCGTTCCTCCTTGCTTTCGTGACCGTTCCAAGACCAACCTTGTTCTTCGTTTTCCCTCTTGCTTAAACCGAAGTCCCTCTTTGCACAGTGCATCGCCCCCTCGCCCGTGTCCGAAGCTGTCCCGAACCCGACCCGGGCTGTCATGACCATTGGGTCCGGATCATCCCCAAACATCTATAAAACATCTAGGTTTTCTTTATTGGACTCCCTAGCCTATTTATTCTCTTCCATCGATTTTCGATCGGATGATCCAAACTCAGCTCTTTTCCCATATATATAGTCTACCCCTAGTCCATTTTCAACCAAACCCTATTTTCTAGGGATCCTCCTCCCCGCCGCCACTCTCTCTGGTTCCCCTCGGGATCACCAGCGAACCAACCAGCGCCTCCCCTGGTCTCCTCCATGTTTTCCCCATCGACCCAGTCCCCTACTGCCACCACCCACTCCAGATCGAGACGTGCTCGATCTCGACCTCTCTCCCGACCAGTGCCTCCCCTCGCGTCCGGCCCATGTCGGAGCTCGTCGTCGTCGGCCACCAAAATAGCAACAGCAGCCCCGCCGCCGGGTGACCGAACCAGCAGATGAGCGCCCTGCCCCCGCCTTCTTCCTTTCCTTCCGTTCTCCTTCTGCCTCTCGCTCCCCTCGGACTCATCTCTCTCTCGTTCTGGACAGGGGAGCAACCATGGTCGTCCGTCCATGGAGATGAGCCGCGCTGCCCTGGTCACCTGCGACCTCGGGTCGCCTCTGTGCCGTCCTCACCGCTCGCTGGTGAGCTCCTTTGCGCTGCCTCTGACCCCTTTCTTTTCCTAGCGTCGTGCCTCTGCTGAATTCTCTGCCTCGCTGTCGTTTTGCTGCAGGAGCCGAGGTCGTTGCCTCCTCAGTTCATCGCGTCGCCTTGAGCTTTCCCCGCCCCAGATCCAGCCGCCCCTGCTTCCCGTCGCGCCTCCCCGCCTTGGATCCGGTCGTCCCCGCAACGTCCCTGCCGCCGCGAGCCACCTCTTCTGCATCTTAACTCTGTAGCGAGGATGAGGCCAGCGCCAAGTCCCTCTCGGTCCCCTGCTTTGTTGGCCTGCTCCAGTTCGTCGCCGCCTCGCTCGCGCCCGGATCCGGGACCCGCACGTCAAGTCCGCCGCCCGCTGTCGTCTTCTCGGCGAACAACGTCAGCCTGCCGCTTCCCGTGCCTGCCGGCGCCCGCCTGTGACCTCCTCTGCTTCGAGCCCCGCCCCGCGAAGACCGCACGCTGCCCTCGAGCGTTGACCGTGCCTCGAGCGGCCTTCCAGGCCCAGTTCCAAGCCTGCCTGCCTGCCTCACCACCAAACCGGGCCTTAGCCCATGGGTGAGCAGCTCCTCTAGCCCCTCTGCTTTGTTGTGGCCCAGCCAGTTTCGGCCCGTGATGTTTTTTTCTGCCAAGACGAATTTTCTAATTATCCAGAGACTGCCAGTTTTGCAGAAAAGTCCTTCATGTTCATGGATTAATAACTCTTGAACCGTGCATCGGTTTAAAATGAATTATATATGTGAAATGCTAAGAATTTTATCTAGTTTCATAATATGCTGCTTGCATCCATGTTAAAAATGTTTAAAATGCTTTTTGCATTTACTTTGCTAAATGTCATATTAAAATGATTTACTTCATAACTAATTAACAGTAACTCGGAATTTAATAAAATTTATATGTAAATGGGGTAGAAAAATGCATAGATTAACATGGTGCACTTTGTTTTACTGTTTAATAACATTAAAACATAGTTTAGGGCAGAACAGTACCATAACCAAAATGTGCACATGGGGATTTTCCGGAATTGTTGTTTCTTGTTTCCGGCCTCACTTAAACTTGCCTAAATAGTTATTTCAATTATGCTTCACCTCTTGCCATGTTTAATAACATTTAATATTGTTGGGTACATAAACGAGAGAGCACTAAATAATTGATGTGGTGCTTCGTCAATATGCAACTCGTTGCATATTGAGCTCCATTTAATTTGTAGTGTTGTTTGTTGCACTTTGCCATGCCATGCCTCATTACTTCGGACATGCATCATACTTGATTTTGCATCATGCCATGTGTATGTGGTGGTTGTTTACTATGTTGTTTGTTTCTTTCCGGGTTGCTTCTCCCGTTCGCTTCGGTTTCGTTCCGGAGTTGTGAGGATTCGTTCGACTACGTCCGTTTGTCTTCTTCATGGACTCGTTCTTCTTCCTTGCGGGATCTCAGGCAACATGACCATACCCTCGAAATCACTTCTATCTTTGCTTGCTAGTTGTTCGCTCTATTGCTATGCCGCGCTACCTACCACTTGCTATATCATGCCTCCCATATTGCCATGTCAAGTCTCTAACCCACCTTTCCCAGCAAACCGTTGTTTGGCTATGTTACCGCTTTTGCTCAGCCCCTCTTATAGTGTTGCTAGTTGCAGGTGAAGATGAAGTTTGTTCCATGTTGGAACATGTTTATGTTGGGATATCACAATATCTCTTATCTTAATTAAAGCATCTGTATACTTGGTAAAGGGTGGAAGGCTCGGCCTTATGCCTAGTGTTTTGTTCCACTCTTGCCGCCCTAGTTTCCGTCATACCGGTGTTTTGTTCCTTGATTTTGCGTTCCTTACGCGGTTGGGTGATTTATGGGACCCCCTTGACAGTTCGCTTTGAATAAAACTCCTCCAGCAAGGCCCAACCTTTGTTTTACCATTTGCCTACTAAGCCTTTTTCCCTTGGGTTCTGCAGACTCAAGGGTCATCTTTATTTACCCCCCGGGCCAGTGCTCCTTCGAGTGCTGGTCCAAACCGAGCGATGTCCGGCGCCCCCTGGGCAACCAGGGTCTCTGCCAACCCAATGTCTTGCTCATCCGGTGTGCCCTGAGAATGAGATATGTGCAGCTCCTATCGGGATTTGTCGGCACATCGGGCGGCTTTGCTGGTCTTGTTTTACCATTGTCGAAATGTCTTGTAAACCGGGATTCCGAGACTGATCGGGTCTTCCCGGGAGAAGGAATATCCTTTGTTGACCGTGAGAGCTTATAATGGGCTAAGTTGGGACACCCCTGCAGGGTATAAACTTTCGAGAGCCGTGCCCGCGGTTATGTGGCAGATGGGAATTTGTTAATATCCGGTTGTAGAGAACTTGACACTTGACTTAATTAAAATGCATCAACCGTGTGTGTAACCGTGATGGTCTCTTTTCGGCGGAGTACGGGAACTGAACACGGCTTTTGGGTTATGTTTGACGTAAGTAGGAGTTCATGATCACTTCTTGATCATTACTAGTTGACGACCGTTCCGTTGGTCCTCTTCTCGCTCTTATTTGCGTATGTTAGCCACCATTTATGCTTAATGCTTTCTGCAGCTCCACCTCACTACCTTCTCCTACCCATAAGCTTAAATAGTCTTGATCTCGCGGGTGTGAGATTGCTGAGTCCTCGTGACATAGATACTTCCAAAACAGTTGTAGGTGCCAACGATACCAGTGCAAGTGATGCTACCGAACTCAAGTGGGAGTTCGACGAGGACCTTGGTTGTTACTATGTTTCGTTTCCTGATGATCAGTAGTGGATCCCAGTTGGGATGATCGGGGATCTAGCATTTGGGGTTGTCTTCTTTTATTTTGGTTCCGTAGTCGGACCTATGTGTGTACTCTGATTGATGTATGATTTATTTATGTATTGTGTGAAGTGGTGATTGTAAGCCAACTCTTTATCCCATTCTTGTTCATTACATGGGATTGTGTGAAGATGACCCTTCTTGCGACAAAACCACAATGCGGCTATGCCTCTAAGTCGTGCCTCGACACGTGGGAGATATAGCCGCATCGTGGGTGTTACAAGTTGGTAATCAGAGCCATCCCCGACTTAGGAGCCCCCTGCTTGATCGACGCTGACGTTGTTGAGGCTAGAACAAAAATGTTTTGAGTCTTAGGATTATATATATCGGAGAGTAGGATTCTTTTTACTCCTCAGTCCCTTCGTCACTCTGGTGAGGCCTCCTGACGTAGAAGTTTTGACTCTCCTCTCCTCAAATTTCACTAAAACAAATTTTAGGATCACGCGGGTATCTTGGAATCGTTCCGATGGTTTTGTGACGAGAACATTGTTCTTGGTGCCTCCTGACATTTATTGGTTGTGGCAGTGTCCCGGGGAGTTGAGCTCCGAGGTGTTGTCATCACAATTTTAATGTTGCAGTTCTAGAATACCTGAGTTTCGCCGACATCGGAAATCTCTTTTATGCAGTTGTTGGTGAGATCACCTCGACGCCACCCAGTACTGGGGCGGGAGTTCGGGAGTATTGCCATAACTCGTATAACAGATGCTTTTCGAAGGTTGAGGTAAACGATTTCCGAAGGTTTCTTGGTTATGTGTTGACGGATGGATATAGCTGGATCTAGGGATTGTTAGTTTGGGTGATATATTTTGTGTCCCCTGTATCCCCAACACCAGATTGCATAACCAGAAAGTTTCAGGAGTTTATAAGTGGGAATTCAAGTATTTCGTAGGATATCTTTCCAACACACACATGATACGATATGGGATCTATCATATGTTTGTTTCCGGCTTATTCTGCGAGCCAATCCTTTGTTTTGTTTTAAGTTGTGGTATTCGAGTTGCTTCGAAGTCAAATGTGGATTCCATACCTTTTCTAAGTGGTGTTCTCATATTCCAATGTGGATACTAATCCTTCTTGATCATCGAGATTGCCATCTTAATTCTATTTCCAACCGGTGCGCTTCTCTTCGAGATGATACCATCATTCTCCCCATCCGCAAGATCAATTATAAGCTTTCTCAACGGTGTTTATTCCATATGCCCCAAGTTGCCTTTGTTTTTCCCGCCCTCCCACCCTCTTTCTTCAAGGACTCAGATTTCTTAATCATGTATCCATCTTATGGATGTGAAGTTTCTCCATTCTTTTCCATCAATGTTCTTATCTGGTGATTCTCAGGAAGATGCTCAGGAAGCTTCAAGGTTATCATTCTTCGTTCTCTTTTCTTCTCTGGTGGATTCAATTCAAGTTTTCGGTGTTAATCACATTCCTTTCCTTGTTTCAAATGCTTTTCCATGCCGGTGCACCTCTTAATCGTTCATCTCTCTTTATTCATATCCGAAGTGACGAAGATATCTCTGAAGATTCGTGTTTCCACTCCGCATCAATTCTAACTATTTTGAGGTTGTTATCTTATTCAAGCCATTTAATTCAACCGGTGCAATCTCCCTTTCAAGTAATCGATCAACGATGTATCTTTTGAGTGGGCCCTAACCCACGGGTCTTTTCCCAGGATCTTACCTGACTCTTCTAATTTTCCCGAAGTTATTCTCAAATTCATTGCAAAGTTTGACGTAAGAATGAATTATCATCAGTCAAATGTCTTTCTCCAAGATCTTTCAAATTCTTTTCATCGTTGGTTCAACCTTTCTAATTTTCATTCCGGAGTGCCTAAAAAATCATGATGGTGTTTCTCATCATCATTCTCAACATGTGAAGACCGAAGAAGAATTTCTCCTAAATCTTGGTCCGTTCTCTTGAAGATTCATAGTTCTAGCTTATGCCATCCTCTCATAATTGTTTTCGATTGTGAGAATTCTTTTCATACCCATCCAGAGCATTTCATGAGTTGTTTTTGTTTCTTGATCATCCAAAGGCCATCATGTCATAATTATTCATTCCAGCTTTCAGCTCTCGTTCTCCAAATCTTATCGGTGCATCATGCAAGTATTATCTAATCAGCTCGGGATCTCTGCGTTCACTTGTATCTAAATTCTCTCATGTATCTTCGTTCATTTCCTAATCCTTCCCGGTGTTTCTTTATCTTTACTTCGTTCATTTTCAATTCTTACGGTGGTTTGTTCAAGATTTCTCTTCCTTCATTATCGTATCAACTCATTCGTTCTTTCAAATCCTACCGATGGTTCGTTGAAGTCCTTCTCAAGTTTGCGCTATATCTATCTTAATCCTTTCTACGAGAATAAGTAGTATGCCAAATCCGTTGCTTGTCATCAATCTAAATTGGTGAAGGATACGCGTAATGTAATTCTTATTCTTGTTTCCTTCGAGTGATTAATTTCTTCTTTCCGGAGTTGTTCATCATATCTCATTCTCGGTTCGAGTTGCTTCATCTTTCTTTTCCGGAGTTCCAAGTTTTCCGTTTTATCTCGTCGCGAAACTCCATCTAAATCATTGCAAGGATCACCTTGTTCTTTCAACTTCTCTTCCTTTCTATCATTCTTTTATTACGGGAGTTCTCACGAACGCTCTACATGGTGGTTCATCAAGGATCCCTTTCATTCTTCAATTGTTCGTCAAGATTTCTCTCAGAGTTAAGATCCGCCAAGCTATACTCTAAAATACATGTTTTGTTTTGTGGAGTCCAAGCATTCTTCATCTTGCATTCTAAAGTGCAATTCGTTCTACCTTATCATTTGAGGTGGTGTTATGTCATTCTTGACAATTTGAGTTCGCGTTTCATGATTCACATGTTGTCAAGAATGAGATATTTTAAATCCACCAATCTCTTCGTTGGATTTATCTTGTGTCATGTTTCACCTAAAGCCTTCCCTAAGGAATGTTGCTATTATGGTGCTTATCAATGATCGAAGTTTTCTCCTATCCTCTTGGTGAAAGAAGTTTTTCATCTCTTTGGTGCTCTCAATCAAATCAATGGTTTCCATTAGTGGCCGGTTGTCACCTCACAGTCTTGAGATGTTTTCCATAAGTCCACTACAAGCTTACTCGTTTCGTTGTTGGTTTTCCATCAACTCCGTTATAACTTTCTTGGAAGGATGCTTTCCAAGCTCATTTGTGGCAGAAGTTGTCATTTTCTTCTCCATTCTTTATTCCAAAGATCTATCTTCTATTATTTATTTCTTCCGGAGGCATTGTGATGTTGCTCTCTTCACTCATCTTCTCGGTTTGTGAGGAACATGTTCTTTTCGTGCTTATCCATTTAACCGGGGTGTTGTGATATCTTTCAAGTTCTCTTGATCTTATCATGTTTTCTTTCTCTTTTCTACCGGAGTGCTGGCTGAATTCTTTTCGCTCTCATTCCTTCTCTATTTCGTTTAAACCGGAGTGGTTTCGAAGTAATTCTCGTTCATTGATTTTTCCATTCTTGTCTTTCAACCTACAAGGTTCTCGTGATGTTCCTTGTTCCTCTTTGCCAACAGAGTGTTTGCAATCTTGTTTGTCTCTGTTGTATTCTTTCTTTCAAGTTGTCCAACCTCTCCAGGTTCGTGGTTTCACTCGTTTGTCGAAGAAGCAACTTTGTTTTACCTCTTCCTCTTCCGTTTCTCTCTGGTGCAATCCTAGATCTCGGGACGAGATCCTCTTGTAGTGGTGGAGTGTTGTAACGCCCCGAGACCAACGCTCCAGACGCCTTCCATGTTTTGCGTGTCAGCTGTGTTAATTATTTCTTTGTTGCTTTCATCATGTCTTCATTTGCATTGCATCGGCACTTGTTTCCGTCATTGTTTTTAAAACATGCATCCGCTCGTAGTTGCTGCGTTCCTCCTTGCTTTCGTGACCGTTCCGAGACCAACCTTGTTCTTCGTTTTCCCTCTTGCTTAAACCGAAGTCCCTCTTTGCACAGTGCATCGCCCCCTCGCCCGTGTCCGAAGCTGTCCCGAACCCGACCCGGGCTGTCATGACCATTGGGTCCGGATCATCCCCAAACATCTATAAAACATCTCCGTTTTCTTTATTGGACTCCCTAGCCTATTTATTCTCGTCCATCGATTTTCTATCGGATGATCCAAACTCAGCTCTTTTCCCATATATATAGTCTACCCCTAGTCCATTTTGAACCAAACCCTATTTTCTAGGGATCCTCCTCCCCGCCGCCACTCTCTCTGGTTCCCCTCAGGATCACCAGCGAACCAACCAGCGCCTCTCCTAGTCTCCTCCATGTTTTCCCCATCAACCCAATCCCCTACCGCCACCACCCACTCCAGATCGAGACAAGCTCGATCTCGACCTCTCTCCCGACCAGTGCCTCCCCTCGCGTCCGGCCCATGTCGGAGCTGGTCGTCGTCGGCCACCAAAACAGCAACAGCAGCCCCGCCGCCGGCTGACCGAACCAGTAGATGAGCGCCCTGCCCCGCCTTCTTCCTTTCCTTCCGTTCTCCTTCTTCCTCTCGCTCCCCTCGGACTCATCTCTCTCTCGTTCTGGACAGGGGAGCAACCATGGTCGTCCGTCCATGGAGATGAGCCGCGCCGCCTTGGTCACCTTCGACCTCGGGTCGCCTCTGCGCCGTCCTCACCGCTCGCTAGTGAGCTCCTTTGCGCTGCCTCCGACCCCTTTCTTTTCCTCGTGTCGCGCCTCTGCTCAATTCTCCGCCTCGCCGTCGTTTTGCTGCAGGAGCCGAGGTTGTTGCCTCCTCAGTTCATCGCGTCGCCTTGAGCTTTCCCCGCCCCAGATCCAGCCGCCCCTGCTTCCCGTCGCGCCTCCCCGCCTTGGATCTGGTCGTCCCCGCAACGTCGCTGCCGCCGCGAGCCACCTCTTCTGCATCTTCACTCTGCAGCGAGGACGAGGCCAGCGCCAAGTCCCTCTCGGTCCCCTGCTTCGTTGGCCTGCTCCAGTTCGTCGCCGCCTCGCTCGCGCCCGGATCCGGGACCCGCACGTCAAGTTCGCCGCCCGCTGTCGTCTTCTCAGCGAACAATGCCAGCCCGGCGCTTCCCGTGCCTGCCGGCGCCCGCCTGTGACCTCCTCCGCTTCGAGCCCCGTCCCGCGAAGACCGCATGCTGCCCTCGAGCGTTGACCGTGCCCCGAGCGGCCTCCCAGGCCCAGTTCCAAGCCTGCCTGCCTGCCTCACCACCAAACCGGGCCTTAGCCCATGGGTGAGCAGCACCTCTAGCCCCTCTGCTCTGTTGTGGCCCAGCCAGTTTTGGCCCGTGATGTTTTTTTCCTGCCAAGACGAATATTCTAATTATCCAGAGACTGCCAGTTTTGCAGAAAAGTCCTTCGTGTTCATGCATTAATAACTCTTGAACCGTGCATCGGTTTAAAATGAATTATATATGTGAAATGTTAAGAATTTTATCTAGTTTCATAATATGCTGCTTGCATCCATGTTAAAAATGTTTAAAATGCTGTTTGCATTTACTTTGCTAAATGTCGTATTAAAATGACTTACTTCATAACTAATTAACCGTAACTCGGAATTTAATAAACTTTATATGTAAATGGGGTAGAAAAATGCATAGATTAACATGGTGCACTTTGTTTTACTATTTAATAACATTAAAATATAGTTTAGGGCAGAACAGTACCATAACCAAAATATGCACATGGGGATTTTCCGGAATTGTTGTTTCTTGTTTCCGGCCTCACTTAAACTTGCCTAAATAGTTAGTTCAATTATGCTTCACCTCTTGCCATGTTTAATAAAATTTAATATTGTTGGGTACATAAACGAGAGAGAACTAAATAATTGATGTGGTGCTTCGTCAATATGCAACTCGTTGCATATTGAGCTCCACTTAATTCGTAGTGTTGTTTGTTGCACTTTGCCATGCCATGCCTCATTACTTCGGACATGCATCATACTTGATTTTGCATCATGCCATGTGTATGTGGTGGTTGTTTACTATGTTGTTTGTTTCTTTCCGGGTTGCTTCTCCCGTTAGCTTTGATTTCGTTCCGGAGTTGTGAGGATTCGTTCGACTACGTCCGTTTGTCTTCTTCATGGACTCGTTCTTCTTCCTTGCGGGATCTCAGACAAGATGACCATACCCTCAAAATCACTTCTATCTTTGCTTGCTAGTTGGTCGCTCTATTGCTATGCCGCGCTACCTACCACTTGCTATATCATGCCTCCCATATTGCCATGTCAAGCCTCTAACCCACCTTTCCCAGCAAACCGTTCTTTGGCTATGTTACCACTTTTGCTCAGCCCCTCTTATAGCGTTGCTAGTTGCAGGTGAAGATGAAGTTTGTTCCATGTTGGAACATGTTTATGTTGGGATATCACAATATCTCTTATCTTAATTAATGCATCTATATACTTGGTAAAGGGTGGAAGGCTCGGCCTGATGCCTGGTGTTTTGTTCCACTCTTGCCGCCCTAGTTTCCGTCATACCGGTGTTATGTTCCTTGATTTTGCGTTCCTTACGCGGTTGGGTGATTTATGGGACCCACTTGACAGTTTGCTTTGAATAAAACTCCTCCAGCAAGGCCCAACCTTGGTTTTACCATTTGCCTACCTAAGCCTTTTTCCCTTGGGTTCTGCAGACTCAAGGGTCATCTTTATTTACCCCCTGGGCCAGTGCTCCTTCGAGTGCTGGTCCAAACCGAGCTATGTCCGGCGCCCCCTGGGCAACCAGGGTCTATGCCAACCCGACGTCTTGCTCATCCGGTGTGCCCTGAGAACGAGATATGTGCAGCTCCTATCGGGATTTATCGGCACATCGGGCGACTTTGCTGGTCTTGTTTTACCATTGTCGAAATGTCTTGTAAACCGGGATTCCGAAACTGATCGGGTCTTCCCGGGAGAAGGAATATCCTTCGTTGACCGTGAGAGCTTATAATGGGCTAAGTTGGGACACCCCTGCAGGGTATAAACTTTCGAGAGCCGTGCCCGCGGTTATGTGGCAGATGGGAATTTGTTAATATCCGGTTGTAGAGAACTTGACACTTGACTTAATTAAAATGCATCAACCGTGTGTGTAACCGTGATGGTCTCTTTTCGGCGGAGTACGGGAACTGAACACGGCTTTTGGGTTATGTTTGACGTAAGTAGGAGTTCAGGATCACTTCTTGATCATTACTAGTTGACGACCGTTCCGTTGCTCCT
Source organism: Triticum aestivum (assembly GCF_018294505.1). Classification (NCBI taxonomy): domain Eukaryota; kingdom Viridiplantae; phylum Streptophyta; class Magnoliopsida; order Poales; family Poaceae; genus Triticum; species Triticum aestivum. Next base: position 407,774,189 of record NC_057802.1, on the reverse strand, counting down.
CTTCTCGCTCTTATTTGCGTATGTTAGCCACCATTTATGCATAGTGCTTGCTGCAGCTCCACCTCACTACCTTCTCCTACCCATAATCTTAAATATTCTTGATCTCGCGGGTGTGAAATTGCTGAGTCCTCGTGACTCACAGATACTTCCAAAACAGTTGCAGGTGCCGACGATACCAGTGCAAGTGATGCTACTGAACTCAAGTGAGAGTTCGACGAGGACCTTGGTTGTTGCTATGTTTCGTTTCCTGATGATCAGTAGTGGAGCCCAGTTGGGACGATCGAGGATCTAGCATTTGGGGTTGTCTTCTTTTATTTTGGTTCCGTAGTCGGACCTATGTGTGTACTCTGATTGATGTATGATTTATTTATGTATTGTGTGAAGTGGCGATTGTAAGCCAACTCTTTATCCCATTCTTGTTCATTACATGGGATTGTGTGAAGATGTCCCTTCTTGCGACAAAACCACAATGCGGTTACGCCTCTAAGTCGTGCCTCGACACGTGGGACATATAGCCGCATCGTGGGTGTTACAAAAATCATGCTTACAATCAGTCTCCGAGTACTACGCCAATCACCCTAAAATAGCTCTTGACCTTTGGGTCAAAGTTGTGACACTGTGTAAAAATAAAGAAAAATAGATTGGTGCTTCTTTCAGAAAAGAGTACTCCCTAGAAAACTGCCAATATAAGCTACTAGTATTTGGTTAGAGGATTTGTTGCCGAGAAAGATCCGTCCACAGAGAGCGCCACACCTCCCACTGGTGGTGGTGGATGCCAATGCGTGCATGGAGCATGGTTGGTGTCAGTAATTTTTACTTGGCACACCTCGCACTCTGCATATATGCCGGTTCCATCCATACATTTCTACAGTTCCACCAAAATGCAGCTAAATAACCCTGTTTGCACAGATAATGAAAAAGCGTGATTACATTATAGTGGCACTAGTTGATGAAACATACACTAATAAATAGAAGAAAATATTGCGATAGTATCATAGTATGCCATGCTGCGAGGGCGAGATGGGCCCTGCGACACCTCATACGGTAGGCCTCATACAGGAAAACGACCCAATTCTCCCCGATACACCTTCTGCCAGTGATGAACATCAGTGTACATCGGTAGTACAAGGAGGGGCCTTGAGACATTCCAATCTCTATTTTTGTGCAGATCAACTAAAATTAAGCACCCTAGTTTGTAGAAACGCTTAAACATTAACAATGGGACAAGTTGATGAAACATATAGTAACAAAGAGAAGCACTTTCGTTATCTACATTGGAAATGAAATGATAGAGAGGACACTCGCTCTATTTTAACTGTATTATTACTTCATTTTATCAGTGGCTCTAGGGTCGAGCAGGTGGCAAACGAGGTGTACCGTGCGTCGCAAGGATGGAGGCCTGGGGTGCTTAGACTAGGATGCTGAAGCTGGCTCTTTGAGTCCCTCTCTTCCCCCGTGATGTTTTTGTGGTAGCATTTGGGTTGTAATCCAAACTTGGTCGAGCTGGTGCTGCATCCCCCTACCTGCCTAGCTTATGTGGCAAACTTGTCTCCTGCTAGTACTCAGTCCGTTATAGTAGTAGTTGCATAACTGCCCGTTTACACTGAGATGTTGTCGGATAATGGTTCTTTATGGTTGGGTTTCTTTAATGAAATCGGAGGAAACCCCCTCTTTCGATATATAAAAAAATCTGTGGCACTAGTGGTGCCAAAACGTTGCCTCAAATTAATAGTGCCACTAGATTAAGGTGCAAAATAATAACATTACTGCTTTATCATGGCAGTGCCAAAATAGTAGCATAAGAGCAGACTCAACATGCATGATCTTTGGCAAACGGTCGGACCAAAAAGGAACATACCTCATGATGGGAACCATATCTGCAGTCAACGCCACTTAGAAGGGATGACACGTGTCACCAACATGGATGATTCAATTCATGGGACCTTTTGTGCAGTTCACCTCAAATGAAGCAATGTCCCATGAGCTAGCAGCTTCTTCTTTTTTTTTAAGAAAAGGGCTCCAGCCCCGGTTCCATTTCCATCAAAAAACAAAACCCACAGAGCTTCTTCTTCATTAGTTGCGATAAAATTGAGCAACATCAAGGTTGGTTGTGAAGCTCGTGGAATGTTCAACTATAATTTGGATATCATTTGTGCAGTTCAACTAAGATCAAGCGTGAAATGTATGTCTCCGTTTGCACAAAAAGGTGGAAAGGAGGGTGACTAACAAGTGATGAAACATACATCAAATGAAAAGAAGCATGTTCCTTATCTGAATGGCAATCCTACAAGGATAGTAGCAATTTCTAAAGCAGCAACATTGCTAGATATTAGTGTGGGCATTAGGATTAACTATGACAACCGTTAAATACGACATTACTTTAATGGTGTCATTGCTTCATTTTACCAGCAACATTACATTAACAGCTGCTACAGAGTTGGTATCTGCGCACGGGAGAGTAGGTGGACCAGGACAGTTGCATTTCTAACGAAAAGAAGCAACTTATCTTAATGGGAAATTTAGCAGGACATGAAAAACAGTGCCATTGATTCATATTACTGGAGGCATTACATCGAAAACGACATTCGTTTAACGTATCCTTACTTTTAACAATGTGACTGCTACATTTTACCAATGGCATTACATAAGAGGGGCTCGAGGCAACAAACGTTAGAATAGGATATCTGGGTTGGTCCCATTTTTGTTTGGTATAGCCACCTTATACTATGTGAGGCTAGCAAATCTAGTGCTGGACATACTCTATTGACTTGTCCCCCAGTCCCTACTTTCTTTTCCATTTCAACCAATAGATCGGGTTTATATTGAGTTTGTACTGCGTTTCCCTTTATTTCCCTATTAGACCAAGAAACCAGTTGGATAGCCAGTCTCTGCTACTTTTTGCCCCCATTATTTCCTCTTTCGACCAAGTCCTAGATTCAGGTAACAAATCTTCCCCCACCCCCACCCCACCCCCTTTCTTCCTTGTTTGAACCAAGTAGGACTAGATTCGAGTGCATGAATGATAACCCACAAGTATAGGCGATCAAATGTAGCCTCTTTCGATAAGTAAGAGTGTCGAACCCAATGAGGAGCTAAAGGTAGAACAAATATTCCCTCAAGTTCTATCGACCACCGATACAACTCTACGCACACTTGACGTTCGCTTTACCTAGAACAAGTATGAAACTAGAAGTACTTTGTAGGTGTGATAGGATAGGTTTGCAAGATAACAAATAGCATGTAAATAAAATCTAGCGGCAGTTTAGATAAAGACAAAACTAAGTTAGTTTTAATAGAGAGCTTTTGTCAACAAGATAGTTATTTGTCCCTAGGCAATCGATAACAAGTACCGGTAATCATTCTTGTAATTTTATATGAGGTAGAGGCATGAGCTAACACACTTTCTCTACTTGGATCATATGCACTTATGATTGGAAATCTAGCAAGCATCCGCAACTACTAAAGACCATTAAGGTCGTGAAACCCAACCATAGCATTAAGTATCACGTCCTCTTTATTCCCATACGCCATAACCCACTTATCCGCGTTTGGGCTACTGTCATCCCCCGCAACACTGACAATAAGTAAACCATGAACATATTGCAACACCCTACAGCGGGAACCTCTCATGTTTGCGCGAGACGGAGGGCACCGTAGGAAAGCACCATAAATAAAATATACAATCATACCAACCAAGATCACGATTAACCCACAGGACAAAACGGATCTACTCAAACATCATAGGATAACCATAGATCATTGGGAAATAATATATGGAGTTGAGCACCATGTTGAAGTAGAGATTACAGTGGGGAGAATAGGTGTTACACCGCTGCATAGAGGGGGAGAAAGTTGGTGTTGACGGTAGCAAGATTGTTGATGTAGATCACCGTCACGATCGTTGCCCCGGCGGCACTCGGCGCCACCGGAGGCGAGGGGGAGAGAGCCCCCCCCCTTCTTCTTCGTCATTGACCTCCCCCCTAGATGGGAGGAGGGTACCCCCTCTGGTCCTTGGTCTCCATGGCGCCGGAGGGGCGGGAGCCCCTCCGAGATTGGATCTCCCTCTCTGTTCTCTTCTGTTTCGCGTTCCCCAGATCTGGCCAAAAACCATTTCTTATATTCCCGGAGATCCGTAACTCCGGTTGCGCTGAGATTTTAACACGATTTTTTTCCGGATATAAGCTTCCTTGCTCCCGAAGTAGAGCTCCAACCAACGTTCGAGGAGGGCACAACCCACCACTGCGAGCCAGGGGCCTCTGGCGCGCCCTGGTGTCTTGTGGGCTGTGTGGGCCTCCGTTTGCGGTGATTCCAACTCCAAAAAATCACAAATATTCCAAAATAATTCTCCTTGAAATTTTATTGCATTTGGACTTCGTTTGATATGGATACTCCGCGATACAAAAAACATGTAGAAAACAGGAACTGGCACTGGCACTGTATCAATAGGTTAGTCCAATAAATCATATAAAAAGTTGCCAAAAGTATGTGAAAGTGATATGATATTGGCATGAAACAATCAAAAATTATAGATACGACGAAGACGTATCAGCATCCCTAAGCTTAATTCTTGCTCGTCCTTGAGCAGGTAAATGATAAAAAAGATAATTTTTTATGTGGAATGCTACCTAGCATAAACTTGATCATATATCTAATCATGGCATGAATACTAAGACATAAGTGATTCAAAGCAATAGTCTATAATTTGACATAAAGGCATCAATACTCAGGCATCCAAACAAACAATCATGTCTTTCAAATATCAATGCTAAAGAAAGTTATCCCTACAAAATCATATAGTCTTGTCATGCTCTGTCTTCTTAACACAAAGTATTTATCATGCACAACCCCGATGACAAGCCGAGCAATTGGTTCATACTTTTTAACGCGCTTCAGCTTTTTCAACCCTCGCGCAATACATGAGCGCAAGCCATGGATATAGCACTACGAGTGGAATAGAGTATGATGATAGGGATAAATATAAAGAAGACAAAAAAGTAAGAAAGTCTCACATCGACGCGGCTAAGCAAAGGGCTATGGAGATGCCCATCAATTGATACCAACGTGAGGAGTAGGGATTGCCATGCAACGAATGCACTAAGAGCTATAAGTGTATGAAATCTCAATATGAAAACTAAGTGGGTGTGCATCTAATCCTATAATGAAAAATTCCCACTAGTATATGAAAGTGACAACATAGGAGACTCTCCATATGAAGAACATGGTGCTACTTTGAAGCACAAGTGTGGTAAGGGATACTAACAGTGCCCCTTCTCTCTTTGTTTATTTATTTCTTTTTCTTTTTCTTTCTTTTTTCCTTTTTTTCTTTTTTTCTTTTTATTTTTTCTTTCTTTTTTTTTCTTTTTTTAATATTTTTTCTCTCATTGTCCGGAGTCTCATCCCGACTTGTGGGAGAATCATAGTCACCATCATCCTTTCCTCACTGGGCCACTGCTCTAAAAATGAATAATGATGATCATCACACTTCTATTTACTTATAACTCAAAAGAAATAGAAATTACAACTCGATACCTATGACAAAATATGACTCCATATGAATGCCTCTGGCATGTACCAGGATATGCAATGATCTAGCGTAACATGTATGAAAAATAATGAATGGTGGCTGAGCCACAACTACTATGTCAGCTATATGATCATGCAACGCAATATGACAATGAATGCTCAAGTCATCAAATGGAAGCGGTGGAAGTTGCATGGCAATATATCTCGGAATGGCCATGGAAAAGCCATAATAGGTAGGTATGGTGGCTGTTTTGAGGAAGATATAATAAGGCTTATGTGTGATAGAGCGTATCATATCACGGGGTTTGGATGCACCTATAAAGTTTGCACCACGTCTCGATGTGAGAAAGGGCAATGCACGGCACCGTAGAGGCTAGCAAATTAAGGAAAGGTAAGAGTGTGTATAATCCATGGACTCACATTAGTCATAAAGAACTCATATACTTATTGCAAAAGTTTATTAGCCCTTGAAGCAAAGTACTACTACGCATGCCCTTAGGAGGATATATTGGTAGGAAAAGACCATCGCTCGTCCCCGACCGCCACTCATAAGGAAGACAATCAATAATAAATCATGCTCCAACTTCATAGCATAACGAGAGACTATACGTGCATGCTTCGGGAATCACAAACCTTAACACCAATATTCCTACTAACCACAACCGTCTACTAGTACCTCCCACATATTATCATCTCTATATCACAAAACTATTGCAAGGAATCAAACATATCATATTCAGTGATCCATAAGTTTTATGTAGGATTTTATGACTAACCATGCAATTGACAAATTCTTGTTGACTCTCCAAATAGATATAAGTGAAGCAAGAGAGTTTAATTCTTTCTACAAAAGATCATGCTCTAATAAATATAAGTGAAGCAAAATAGCATTCTTCAAACAACGGTTTTCTATGTGAAGAGAAACACGCAATCCAAACTTCAAATGATATAAGTGAAGCACATGAAGCATTCTATAAAGCCATACTCAAAATATATAAGTGAAGTGCAATGAGCATTCTATAAATCAACCATGGAATATCTCATACCAGCATGGTGCATAAAAGAAAAATGAAAACGAAAAGCAAAAGATGCTCCAAGATTTGCACATATCACATGAATGAAACGAAACCGAAAACATACCGATACTTGTTGAAGAAAGATGGGATGCCTCCCGAGGAATCCCCAAGCTTAGACGCTTGAGCCTCCTTGAATATTTACTTGGGGAGCCTTGGTCATCCCCAAGCTTGATCTCTTGCCTCTCCTCTTTCTCCTCATATCGAAACCTCCTTGATCTTTAATCACTTCATCCACACAAAACTCAACAGAAAGTTCGGTAAGATCCGTTAGTATAATAAAGCAAATCACTACTCTAAGTACTGTTGCAAACCAATTCATATTTTGTTTTTGCATTGTAGCTACTGTAATATAACTTTTCCATGGCTTAATCCACTGATAGAAATTGATAGTTTCGTCAAAACAAGCAAACAATGCATCAAAAACAGAATCTGTCTTAAACAGGACAGTCTGCAGTAAGCTGAACATTCACCATACTTCTGGTACTCCAAAAATTCTGAAAAAATAGGAAAAATAAAAATTTTGTATAGAACGACAGTGCAAAAAGTTTCAGAACCGTTTGAGGTTCCAGTAAAAAATGTAAAATCGTGCACTACAGCCAAAGTTTCTGTTTTGCACCGCACAAACCAACAAGCAATCTAATCATCCTAAAGGCAAACCTTGGCACATTATTTTTATAATGAATTGGAATTGTACAAGGGGATAATTATTTTTGTTGAATAGTTTCTGTAATTAAGATTCACAAAGTTTCCATGGGCATGAACAAAGTTCAAGGCTAGCTCCCGCTTCCACGGTGCTCGTCTATCTCACTTTCACTTTCCTTTTTGTGAAGTTTTAAGTTCCCCTCTATATTTTTTGTTTTTAATACTATATAAAAGCACTTAATAGAAATAAATGACTCTCTAAAACTTCCGGGTTGTCTCCCTGCAGCGCTTTCTTTAATGCCATTAAGCTAGGCATAAAGTGCTCAAGTAATGAATCCACCTGGATCCCAAGGTATATCAAAGCCAATTTGAATTAGCAATGATTTGTCATTTAGTAGTGAGCACAAAGCAACATATATCATGCAATTACGAAGTCTAACTCTCTTCCTATCCATCGGCGTTTCATACAAGAACAATTCATGAACATGAAGTAAAGGCCAATACATAGCATAAGCAGTTTCTTGCAATTTTTTCGTGTTGGAAACATAAAGAGGCGGAGATGTAGTTCCTCTCTCATAATAATTGCAAGTAGGAGCAGCAAGAAAATGCATATTATATTCATCAAAATTATCATGTGTAGTGGTAGAACGCAAACCATCAATATAATCTTTAATAAGAGCAAACTTCTCCGATATAGTGTAGTTTGGAGAATTCAAAAAGATAATAGGACTATCATGTGTGGGTGCAATAGCAACAATTTCATTCTTAACATAAGGAACTATAGCAAGTTCATCTCCATAAGCATAATTCATATTGGCATCTTGGCCACAAGCATAGCAAGCATCAAGTTCATCAAAAAGGGATATTTCAAATGAATCTACAGGTTCATAGCAATTATCATAGCATTCATCCTTCGGTAAGAACGAAGGGATATTAAACAATGTATGAGTTGGAGGGTTACTCTCATTAGAAGGTGGGCACGGGTAGCTAATCTGTTCTTCCTCCTTTTGTTCTTCGCTCTCCTCCTCATCTTTTTCATCCAATGAGCTCACAGTTTCATCATTTTCTTCTTCCATAGATTCCTGCAAAATATTAGTCTCTTCTTAGACAGCGGAGACTTTCTCAATAAATTCATCAATATCGGAGTTATATTTATAATTAACATAGCAATATTTAAGGATGGCAAAATTTTCAGGTCTATAAACATCATCATCAAAAGCTTCATATTTTTCAAACAAAGATTCAATTTCATCAGCACCCTTAAAAGCAACAAATTCTTCTATTCGTTCCAAATCATAGTAATCATATATACCTCTAGCATAAGAAGCCAAGGTTTCATTATCATTAAATTCACATGAAAAGGGAAGATGTGGAGCATCAATCTTAGAGCAACAAGTATAATCATATCTCAAGCATAGCTCCCGAGCATACCAATGCAACATATGAATTTGATCCCAAACAATTTTCCTTTATGAGTCAAGCGATAATCCCTAAAGTATTCACGTTGATCCAACGTTACTCTCATTATATAGTTGAATGGGGTTTTCTCAGGATTATCAAAGTAGTGCATAATATCTCTCACATAACGAGCATCGAGGGTTTTAGGAGGTTCCCCATCTCCATGACTAGCAAGTACACCTTTTTTTTGATGTTTCGTGTTCCATATCCATAACTAAAGATAGAGAACAACTTAGAATAGAAAATAAAAACTACTTAGTGATAAAGCAAACAAGCACACACGAGAATATTCACCCCACGCTATTGCTCCCCGGCAACGACGGCAGAAAAAGGTCTTGATAACCCACAAGTATAGGGGATCAATTGTAGCCTCTTTCGATAAGTAAGAGTGTCGAACCCAACAAGGAGCTAAAGGTAGAACAAATATTCCCTCAAGTTCTATCGACCACCGATACAACTCTACGCACGCTTGACGTTTGCTTTACCTAGAACAAGTATGAAACTAGAAGTACTTTGTAGGTGTGATAGGATAGGTTTGTAAGATAATAAAGAGCATGCAAATAAAATATGGGGCTGTTTAGATAAAGACACAACTAAGTTAGTTTTAGTAGAGAGATTTTTTCAACAAGAAAGTTATTTGTCCCTAGGCAATCGATAACAAGTACCTGTAATCATTCTTGAAATTTTATATGAGGGAGAGGCATGAGCTAACATACATTCTCTACTTGGATCATATGCACTTATGACTGGAACTCTAGCAAGCATCCGCTACTACTAAAGATCATTAAGGTCGTGAAACCCAACCATAGCATTAAGTATCAAGTCCTCTTTATTCCCATACGTCATAACCCACTTATCCGCGTTTGGGCTGCTGTCATTCCCCGCAACACTGACAATAAGTAAACCATGAACATATTGCAACACCCTACAGCGGGGGCCCCTCAGGTTTGCGCGAGATGGAGGCCACCGTAGGACAGCACCATAAATAAAATATACAATCATACCAACCAAGATCACGATTAACCCATAGGACAAAACAGATCTACTCAAACATCATAGGATAACCATAGATCATTGGGAAATAATATATGGAGTTGAGCACCATGTTTAAGTAGAGATTACAACGGGGAGGAGAGGTGTTACACCGCTGCATAGAGGGGGAGAAAGTTGGTGTTGATGGTAGTAAGATTGTTGATGTAGATCGCCGTCACGATCGTTGCCCCGGCGGAACTCCGGCGCCACCGGAAGCGAGGGGGGAGAGCCCCCTCCTTCTTCTTCCTTGACCTCCTCCCTAGATGGGAGGAGGGTTCCCCCTCTGGTCCTTGGTCTCCATGGCGCCGGAGGGGAGGGAGCCCCTCCGAGATTGGATCTCCCTCTCTGTCTCTTCTGTTTCGCGTTCCCCAGATCTGACCAAAAATCGTTTCTTATATTCCCGGAGATCCGTAACTCCGATTGCGCTAAGAATTTAACACGATTTTTTTCCAGATATAAGCTTCCTTGCACCCGAAGTAGAGCTCCAACCAACGTTCGAGGAGGGCACAACCCACCACCGCGCGCCAGGGGCCTCTGGCGCGCCCTGGTGTCTTGTGGGATGTGTGGGCCTCCGTTTGCGGTGATTCCAACTCCCAAAAATCTCAAATATTCCAAAATAGTTCTCCGTGAAATTTTATTGCATTTGGACTTCGTTTGATATGTATACTCCGCAATACAAAAACATGTAGAAAACAGGAACTGGCACTGGGCACTGGATCAATAGGTTAGTCCAATAAATCATATAAAAATTTGCCAAAAGTATGTGAAAGTGATATAATTTTGGCATGAAACAGTAAAAATTATAGATACGACGGAGATGTATCAATGAACTAGTTTTACCTCTTAACAGTAAAAATTTAGGTGGTTTTCGAACAGCCGATTGATCCTATCTACGAGGGGGCCTGAAAATTTTTAAAAGATACAAATGTAGTGGCGCCAAGAGCTAGGGAAGTAAAGCAAGGCCGGTTTTGAAGGAAGTTATACCCGAGAGTCGCCGGGATGTCACTAGGTGGGTGGCGGGAGGAAGATGGGGTCGGAGGCCCTCCCTAGCCGGCGGTGCGTGGGAGAGAACGGCAAGGCACGCTGATCGGGATGCACCAGCAGTGGGTAAGAGACGCCGCCGAGGACGACCGCGTGAACTTTGCACCTTCTCACCTTCCCTGGCGAAGAGGATCCGACTGGATCTATGACTAGCGGTGAGCAGAGATAGAGTGTGGCCACCGCTGTTGTGTTTAGAGCTGGAGAGGACGAGACAGTGTGAAGAGAGCAACACTAGCAAGCAAGCGCGGAGGCTCCTGCGTATGTAGTGGAGTAGTTTTCTTTTGTCTACTGGAGCCGGCTTCACCTCGTCAATGACTATCGAGAAGTCTTCATGCACGTGCCCCGGAGGCGCAGTTGTTGTAATTTTGATCTGAAGCACCGGATTAACATATAACACAAAAAAATGTCACATGACAAGAAACCATAACCTCACTGCCCCAAGGAGACAACATGAATCCCGACGGAGAAACTAGATGAGGATCAAAGCTCAAATTAAAGATAAACTTGTAGAAAAGGGGTCCATCGATAGATGTTCTAATTAACATAGCCGGCTTGACCTAGATGGTAGCCGAGTAGTCTTCGTGCATGTGCCCCAAATGACCAGCGCCTTGGAGGAACTCAGTTGTCGCTGTTTAACCCTCGCAGTGATCCGAAGCACATGACACCTGATATTGCGAGATGACAAGAAGCTTTTTTAGATTTCTCATCAGAACTACAGCCTTATACAACACAGCCTGCACGATATGTAGACGATATCCAATCCAGCCGTGTCTGCTGGAGTCTGGTCACATGCATGGACGAACTGATCTTTCGTGTCATCCAGGGATCGTCCAGGCACCGACGTCTGTACAACACTGCTCTAGTACTATCACTCGTCTCTCTCTTCTATTAACTCACCCGATTTGCGGGGCCGGGGAGTGTGCCTATGGTCAGTTCTCAATTGCGGTCCCACATGTGTGTGCAAACGCAATATGGCGCATGTTCCATTCGGAGAGCGGCGTGCCAGACCCATCGACCGTCTGGGGTGCGACGCGAATGCGATGGTCATGCTCTATACTCCGTACATGTGTACCACCGTTTTCTTGAGGCTTTGATCCATGGCGCAATCCATGGATACAAAATTATACTCCCCCCATTCCTAAATATAAGTCTTTTTAGACATTTCAAATGGACTACAACATATGGATGTATATAGACATAATTTAGAGTGTAGATTCACTCATTTTACTTCGTATGTAGTCACTTGTTGGAATCTCTAGAAAGACTTATATTTGGGCACGGAGGGAGTACTATTTAAAAGTCGAGGGCGGGGCTTTTCCCGCGCGATAGGCGGGGCAGTTCCGCCTAGTCGTTTCGACAGAGACGCGAGAAGATGAGGGAGTAGGCTGCTGCAAACGTAGGGCTGTGTGATTTGACAGCGAGTTGCTGCTGGACAGGTGGGGCCCCGTGATTTGACTTGCCATTATCATTTTAACTGCGGCGCTACGCTCGGCGTGAGTCTCCTGATTCCTGACCACCTCCATGGTATACAGGTGCCTCTCCCAATGCTCCACCATATAGAGCATGGTTAGTATAGCCAACTGTTGGTGCTGCATGAGTATATAAACATGCCATGTCATCAAAAGTTAGTACTAATATTTATTAGTTATACAATAGGGTTGGCTATATGGTTGCCTATAAGGTTTTTCTCACTTTCTCTCTATCTCTCTCCTTGTATTACATGCTTTTGTCTAGGAGCATGTGTAGAGGCTGGCTCTTGCATGAGAGCCCACTCCTCCACTTTTTCCTTGCTTCTCTCCCCCACATATGCAAAAATTCCATGTAAGCGGGCTTATAGCCCACTATTGTACTTGCTTGTACAGGTGCTAAGCCTACCACATAGGCATAAAGTCTTATGTGGCAAGTTAATTAAGAAGAGAGAGACTAGTTTGGTGACCCCAGGAAGAAACGGTGCTAAGCGCGTGTACCTAGGTGAAAAGACAAATTTGAGTCTATAGCTAGTTAAATGAAGCAAGCTTAGCAACAAAAAACTAAACACCTATGCATTAGGGACTTGAGTTGCTGAGCCATTTAATGCCCTTAGCACCTCATCTAAGCACCATTTCATTGGAAGAGGTCACTCCTTGGCAAATGCAATAAATACTACGAAGAAAGAGATAGAGAGAAGTAAAAAAATACTTTATAGCCAACCTTATAGCTAACCTTGTTGTATGAGTGACTAAGTGATGACTATGTATGACATGCCAACATCAGATAGCCTATCGCACCGTGTGAAATCTCCAATGGCGCGACCGCGCGAGCGAGGCGACGGTCGTGGTAGGCGCGACCATGATACGGGCTGCTGGCAGCCCTTGGATCTGAGATCGAACGGTCTCATGCTAAGTTGCTGAAACTTTGCAGAATAACCCTCCAGGATAGGATATTCACCCATAGGTCTAGAATCACGCCATGCAACCATTCGATCTCAGATCCAAGGGCTCTCGGAAGCCCGTATCATGGGAGCATGGAAAGCTTCGTATTACCTGTAATTTTCAAGACGCTTGACGTGCGAACACGCTGATGCATGAAGCCATTTAATTGGGCATCGAGTAGACATGACATCTAATTGGGCCCCCATAGTACTATGCATGAATACATTTATCCACCAGGCAAGCCACTACCCTGCCGTTTGCACGCCCCACTCAGCATTTTTACAATCGAAAAACCGCTAGCAGTTCACTCCTACTCGTCCCCGGACGTCCTTTAACATTACGACAGTTCGCTCCTAGTCGTCCCGTCCTTTCACATTACGACAGTTCCACTAATCCTAACCCTCCTCCCAAATCCATGGTGTCCCAAATCTCCATGATCGGCGGTGAGTACAAGGTTAGAACCATCACCGGAGTTCGACGTTATCTACACCTGTTCTTCCGCGACGGTGAAAGGATGCCTTGCTCGCTTCAGACGCATGTTCGAAAAGTCAAATGATGAATTGGTCAATGGGCTAGATGTTGAGTACACCACAGCCCTAGCCAAAGAGAAGAATCTAAAGGAGGAAGAGAAGATGAAGCCCGCCGTGATCCAGGTTTGCGTGCATAACTTATGCTTGGTCTACCACATATGCCATGCCGACGTTGAGTGCGAGGAATTTAAGAACTTCCTCGCAGGCGGCCTAGTCAAAATCATCACTATAGACTTTACGAACAACATAACGGTTCTGGGTTGGATAGGCCTCATTGTAGGCGAGCCATTTGACCTCCAGAAGAATGGGCTCATGCCCTCCCATGATCAGCCTTCAATGCTGACCCTGGCAGGAGCCATGGTTCATCCTTCGTACGGTAAAGTGAAGAAACCTCCGCACAAGTTTCATCGTCATGCATGGCAGTGGAATGTACTAGATATAGACCACATCCAGTACGCTGCAATGGATGCATACCTTTGTTTCAATATCTACAAGGGTTGGATGAAGAGCAAGAGCCAAGTGTGCGATTCAAGTAAAGAAGTATCGGCCAAGAGGAGGAGGGACAAGGACAAAGTCGAGCACGTGGACGAGGAGTCCGAGTAAGGTGGTAGTGTCATTGTGCATGGTGGTTCTAATGCAGTGTCTACCAGATTAGTTGCTTAGTTTAATTGCAGGGGTGCTTAGCTTTATTTGAGGGGTGTGTTGTGCAGAGCCGCCAGCAGAACTATGTTACGTTCCTTCTCGTTACTTTAACTCTTCAGTACGTACATACTAGTATTTCTTATAGTTTATCTTTTAGTTGGTATAGTACTACCACTCGTTTCTTCACATTATATACGTACAATATATATGGCCAACATCGTATAGCCAGCAGTTTAGTTGTCAAAGAATTTCAGGGTGCTCAGTTTTATTTGAGAGGTGTGTTGTGCTGGATACCATTATTGTGACTCAAATCTCTTTTGCCATGTTATAATGACATAAATACCTATGGACCAACATGCCAGCTCTCCCTCTATCTCTACAGTAGAATAAAGTGTGGGGCCTACTTGATCCCAACAGCGTTCTTATTTGCTTGTAAAATTATTCACATGGTTACTCCTGACAAGTGGGGCCACACTTATCATTGTGAGAATCGGCTTATTTTTGTCATATAACATGGTCAACGGGTTTGACGTGAAAATAACAATGTCTAATGGCATTTTTGAGCAAACATCTAACGGAACGATGGCATTTTTGAGATATCTAATTGCATTTTTGAGCAAGCATCTCACGGATCAATGGTATTTTTGAGTAGTTGTATCTTCTAATGGCAAACTAAGTAGTGATTGTTGGGGAACGTAGCAGAAATTCAAAATTTTCTACGCAACACCAAGATCAATCTATGGAGTAATCTAGCAACAAGGGGAAGGGGAGTGAATCTACATACCCTTGTAGATCGCGATGAGGAAGCGTTGCAAGAACGCAGATGAGGGAGTCGTACTCGTAGCGATTCAGATCGCGGTTGATTCCGATCTAAGCACCGAAAGAACGGTGCCTCCGCGTTCAACACACGTGCAGCCCGGTGACGTCTCCCACGCCTTGATCCAGAAAGGAGAGAGGGAGAGGTTGGGGAAGACTCCATCCAGCAGCAACACGACGGCATGGTGGTGGTGGAGGAGCGTGGTAATCCCGCAGGGCTTCGCCAAGCACCGCGGGAGAGGAGGAGGAAGAAGAGGGGTAGGGCTGCGCCAAAAAGGAGACGTTCTCATGTCTGTATGGCAGCCAAACCTCAAGTATATATAGGGGGGGAAGGGGGCTGCGCCCCCTTTAGGGTTTCCACCCCCAAGAGGAGGCGGCCAGCCCTAGATCCCATCAAGGGGGGCGGCCAAGGGGAGGAGAGGGGGAGGCGCCCCACTAGATGGGCCCTAAGGCCCATCTGGACCTAGGGTTTGCCCCTTCCCACTCTCCCATGCGCCTGGGCCTTGGTGGGGGGGCGCACCAGCCCACCTGGGGCTGGTCCCCTCCCACACTTGGCCCACGCAGCCTTCTGGGGCTGGTGGCCCCACTTGGTGGACCCCCGGGACCCTCCCGGTGGTCCCGGTACATTACCGATTTCACCCGAAACTTTTCCGGTGACCAAAACAGGACTTCCCATATATAAATCTTTACCTCCGGACCATTCCGGAACTCCTCGTGACATCCGGGATCTCATCCGGGACTCCGAACAACATTCGGTAACCACGTACATACTTTCCCTATAACCCTAGCGTCATCGAACCTTAAGTGTGTAGACCCTACGGGTTCGGGAACCATGCAGACATGACCGAGACGTTCTCCGGTCAATAACCAACAGCGGGATCTGGATACCCATGTTGGCTCCCACATGTTCCACGATGATCTCATCGGATGAACCACGATGTCGGGGATTCAATCAATCCCGTATTCAATTCCCTTTGTCCAACGCTATGTTACTTGCCCGAGATTCGATCGTCGGTATCCCTATACCTTGTTCAATCTCGTTACCGGCAAGTCTCTTTACTCGTTCCGTAACTCACATCATCCCGTGATCAACTCCTTGGTCACATTGTGCACATTATGATGATGTCCTACCGAGTGGGCCCAGAGATACCTCTCCGTTTACACGGAGTGACAAATCCCAGTCTCGATTCGTGCCAACCCAACATACACTTTCGGAGATACCCGTAGTGCACCTTTATAGCCACCCAGTTACGTTGTGACGTTTGGCACACCCAAAGCATCCCTACGGTATCCGGGAGTTGCACAATCTCATGGTCTAAGGAAGTGATACTTGACATTAGAAAAGCTCTGAGCAAACGAACTACACGATCTTGTGCTAGGCTTAGGATTGGGTCTTGTCCATCACATCATTCTCCTAATGATGTGATCCCGTTATCAACGACATCCAATGTCCATGGTCAGGAAACCGTAACCATCTATTGATCAACAAGCTAGTCAACTAGAGGCTTACTAGGGACATGGTGTTGTCTATGTATCCACACATGTATCTGAGTTTCCTATCAATACAATTCTAGCATGGATAATAAACGATTACCATGAACAAGGAAATATAATAATAACCTATTTATTATTGCCTCTAGGGCATATTTCCAACAGTCTCCCACTTGCACTAGAGTCAATAATCTAGTTCACATCACCATGTGATTAACACTGACAGGTCACATCACCATGTGACCAACACCCAAGAGTTTACTAGAGTCAACAATCTAGCTCACATTTCTATGTGATTAACACTCAATGAGTTCTGGTTTGATCATGTTATGCTTGTGAGAGAGGTTATTAGTCAACGGGTCTGAACCTTTCAGATTCGTGTGTGCTTTACGAATATCTATGTCATCTTTGTGGATGCTACCACGCGCTACTTGGAGCCATTTCAAGTAATTGCTCTACTATACGAATCCGGTTTACTACTCAGAGTCATCCGGATTAGTGTCAAAGTTCGCATCGACGTAACCCTTTACGACGAACTCCTTTTCACCTCCATAATTGAGAAAATTCCTTAGTCCACTAGGTACTAAGGATAAGTTCGACCGCTGTCATGTGATCCATTCCCGGATCACTATTGTACCCCTTGACCAACTCATGGCAAGGCACACTTCATGTGCGGTACACAGCATAGCATACTGTAGAGCCTACGTCTAAAGCATAGGGGACGACCTTCGTCCTTTCTCTCTCTTCTGCTGTGGTCAGGTCTTGAGTCTTACTCAATACTCACACCTTGTAACACAACCAAGAACTCCTTCTTTGCTGATCTATTTTGAACTCTTTCAGAATCATGTCAAGGTGTGCGTTCTTTTGAAAGTATCATCAGGCGTCTTGATCTATCTCTATAGATCTTGATGCCCAATATGTAAGCAGCTTTATCCAGGTCTTCCTTTGAAAAACTCCTTTCAAACAACCCTTTATGCTTTCCATAAATTTTTACATAATTTCGGATCAACAATATGTCATTCACATATACTTATCAGAAATGTTGTATCGCTCCCACTCACTTTATTGTAAATACAAGTTTCTAACAAACTTTGTATAAACCCAAAAACTTTGATCACCCCATCAAAGCGTATATTCTGACTCCGAGATGCTTGCTCTAATCCATGGAAGGATCGCTGGAGCTAGCATACCTTTTAGCATCCTTAGGATCGATAAAACCTTTCTGATTGTATCACATACAACCTTTCCTTACGAAAACTGGTAAGGAAACTTGTTTTGACATCCATCTGCCAGATTTCATAAATGCAGCTAATGCTAACATGATTCCGACAGACTTGAGCATCGCTACGGATGAGAAAATCTCATCGTAGTCAACTCCTTGAACTTGTGGAAATACTCTTTGCCACAAGTCGAGCTTCATAGACGGTAACATTACCGTCCACGTCCGTCTTCTTCTCAAAGATCCATTTATCTCGGATTTCATGGCTCTTAACCATTTTTCGGAATATGGGTCCACCATCGCTTCTCCATAGCTCGTAGGTTCATTGTTGTCTAGCAACATGACTTCCAAGACAGGATCACGTACCACTCTGAAGTAGTACGCATCCTCGTCGTCCTACGAGGTTTGGTAGCGACTTGATCCGAAGTTTCATGATCACTATCATGAGCTTCCACTTCAATTGGTGTAGGTGCCACAGGAACAACTTCCTGTGCCCTGCTACACCCTAGTTGAAGTGACGGTTCAATAACCTTATCAAGTCTCCACCATCCTCCCACTCAATTCTTTCGAGAGAAACTTTTCCTCGAGAAAGGACTCGTTTCTAGAAGCAATTACTTTTGCTTCCAGATCTGAAATAGGAGGTATACCCAACTGTTTTTGGGTATTCTATGAAGATGCATTTATCCGTTTTGGGTTCGAGCTTATCAGCCTGAAACTTTTCCACATAAGCATCGCAGCCCCAAACTTTTAAGAAACGACAACTTAGGTTTCTCTAAACGGTGTCGTCTCAACGGAATTGCGTGGTGCCCCTTTTAAAGTGAATGTGGTTGTCTCTAATTCCTAACCCATAAACGATAGTGGTAATTCGATAAGAAACATCATGGTATGCACCATATCCAATAGGGTGCAGTTATGATGTTCGGACACACCATCACACTATGGTGTTCCAGGCGGTATTAATTGTGAAACACTTTCCACATTGTCTTAATTGTGTGCCAAACTCGTAACTCAGATACTCATCTCTATGATCATATCACATACATTTTATCCTCTTGTCACGACGATCTTCAACTTCACTCTGAAATTACTTGAACCTTTCAATAATTCAGAATTGTGTTCCATCAAGTAAATACACTCAGCATCTACTCAAATCATCTGTGAAGTTAGAACTTAACGATATCCACTGCATGCCTCAGCACTCATTGGACTGCACACATCAAAATGTATTACATCCAACAAGTTGCTCTCTTGTTCCATCTTACTGAAAACGAGGCTTTTCAGTCATCTTGCCCATGTGGTATGATTTGCATGTCTCAAGTGATTCAAAATCAAGTGAGTCCAAATGATCCATCTGCATGGAGTTTCTTCATGCATATATACCAATAGACATGGTTCGCATGTCTCAATCTTTTCAAAAACGAGCGAGTCCAAAGATCCATCTACATGGAGCTTCTTCATGCGTTTTATACCAATATGACTCAAGTTGCAGTGCCACAAGTATGTGGTACTATCATTACTATTTTATATCTTTTTGGCACGAACATGTGTATCACTACGAACGAGATTCATTTTAGGTGCAAGACCATTGAAGGTATTATTCAAATAAACAGAGTAACCATTATTCTCCTTAAATGAATAACCGTATTGCGATAAACATAATCCAATCATGCTCAACGCAAACACCAAATCTCGATGGTAGAGGGAGCATGCGATGCTTGATCACATCAACCTTGGAACCACTTCCAACACATATCGTCATCTCACCTTTAGCTAGTCTCCATTTATTCCGCAGCTTTTATTTCGAGTTACTAACACTTAGCAACCGAACCGGTATCTAATACCCTGGTGCTGCTAGGAGTACTAGTAAAGTACACATTCATATAACGTATATCCAATATACTTCTGTCGACCTTGCCTGCCTTCTCATCTACCAAGTATCTAGGGTAGTACTGCTTCAGTGACTGTTCCTCTCATTACAGAAGCACTTAGTCTCGGGTTTGGGTTCAACCTTGGGATTCTTCACTAGAGCAGCAAACGACTTGCTGTTTCATGAAGTATCCCTTTTACCCTTGCCCTTCTTAAACTAGTGGTTTTACTAACCATCAACAATTGATGCTCCTTCTTGATTTCTACTCTCGCGGTGTCAAATATCGCGAATAGCTCAAGATCATCATAACTATCCCTGATACTTTATAGTTCATCACGAAGCTCTACTAGCTTGGTGGCAGTGACTATGGAGAACTATCACTATCTCATCTGGGAGATTAACTCCCACTCGATTCAAGCGATTGTGGTACTCAGACAATCTGAGCACATGCTCAACGATTAAGCTTTTCTCCCTTAGTTTGCAGGCTTAAGAAACTTGTCAGAGGTCTCATACCTCTTGACGTGGGCACTAGTCTGAAATCCCAATTTCAGTCTTCGGAACATCTCATATGTTCTGCGACGTTTCAAAAAACGTCTCTTGTGCCACAATTCTAAACCGTTAGCATTACACACTAAACTATCACGTAGTCATCAAAAACGTGTATGTCAGATGTTTCGCAACATCTACAGACGACGCTGAGGTTCAGCACACCGAGCGGTGCATTAAGGACATAAGCCTTCTGTGCAGCAATGAGGACAATCCTTAGTTTACGGACCTAGTCCGCATAATTGCTACTACCAACTCTCAACTAAATTTTCTCTAGGAACATATCTTAAACAGTAGAACTAAAGCGCAAGATATGACATAATTTGCAAAGACCTTTTGACTATGTTCGTGATAATGAAGTTCATCTGATTATTGAACTCCCACTCAGATAGACATCCCTCTAGTCATCTAAGTGATACATGATCCAAGTCAAACTAGGCCGTGTCCGATCATCACGTGAGACGGACTAGTCATCATCGGTGAACATCTCCATGTTGATCGTATCTGCTATACGACTCATGTTCGACCTTTCGGTCTCTTGTGTTCCGAGGCCATGTCTGTACATGCTAGGCTCGTCAAGTCAACCTAAGTGTTTTGCTTGTGTTCCGAGGCCATGTCTGTACATGCTAGGCTCGTCAACACCCGTTGTATTCGAACGTTAGAATCTATCACACCCGATCATCACGTGGTGCTTCGAAACAACGAACCTTCGCAACGGTGCACAGTTAGGGGGAACACGTCTCTTGAAATTTTTAGTGAGGGATCATCTTACTTACTACCGTCGTTCTAAGCAAATAAGATGCATAACATGATAAACATCACATGCAATCAAATAGTGACATGATATGGCCAATATCATTTTGCTCCTTTGATCTCCATCTTCGGGGCACCATGATCATCTTTGTCACCGGCATGACACCATGATCTCCATCATCATGATCTCCATCATTGTGTCTTCATGAAGTTGTCACGCCAACGATTACTTCTAATTCTATGGCTAACGCGCTTAGCAATAAAGTAAAGTAATTTACATGGCGTTATTCAATGACACGCAGGTCATACAAAAAATAAAGACAACTCCTATGGCTCCTGCCGGTTGTCATACTCATCGACATGCAAGTCGTGATTCCTATTACAAGAACATGATCAATCTCATACATCACATATATCATTCATCACATCCTTTTGGCCATATCACATCACAAGGCACATGCTGCAAAAACAAGTTAGACGTCCTCTAATTGTTGTTGCAAGTTTTTACGTGGCTTGTATAGGTTTCTAGCAAGAACGTTTCTTACCTACGTATGACCACAACGTGATTTGCCAATTTCTATTTACCCTTCATAAGGACCCTTTTCATCGAATCCGTTCCGACTAAAGTAGGAGAGACAGACACCCGCTAGCCACCTTATGCAACTTGTGCATGTCAGTCGGTGGAACCTGTCTCACGTAAGTGTACGTGTAAGGTCGGTCCGGGCCGCTTCATCCTACAATGCCGCCGAAACAAGAAAAGACTAGTAGCGGCAAGAAGAATTGGCAAACTCAACGCCCACAACTACTTTGTGTTCTACTCGTGCATAGTAACTACACATAGACCTAGCTCATGATGCCACTGTTGGGGAACGTAGCAGAAATTCAAAATTTTCTACGCAACACCAAGATCAATCTATGGAGTAATCTAGCAACGAGGGGAAGGGGAGTGAATCTAGATACCCTTGTAGATCGCGATGCGGAAGCGTTGCAAGAACGCGGATGAGGGAGTCATACTCGTAGCGATTCAGATCGCGGTTGATTCCGATCTAAGCACCGAAAGAACGGTGCCTCCGCGTTCAACACACGTGCAGCCCGGTGACGTCTCCCACGCCTTGATCCAGCAAGGAGAGAGGGAGAGGTTGGGGAAGACTCCATCCAGCAGAAACACGACGGCATGGTGGTGGTGGAGGAGCGTGGCAATCCCGCAGGGCTTCGCCAAGCACCGCGGGAGAGGAGGAGGAAGAAGAGGGGTAGGGCTGCGCCAAAAAGGAGACGTTCTCATGTCTGTATGGCAGCCAAACCTCAAGTATATATAGGGGGGAAGGGGGCTGCGCCCCCTTTAGGGTTTCCACCCCCAAGAGGAGGCGCCCAGCCCTAGATCCCATCAAGGGGGGCGGCCAAGGGGAGGAGAGGGGGAGGCGCCCCACTAGATGGGCCCTAAGGCCCATCTGGACCTAGGGTTTGCCCCTTCCCACTCTCCCATGCGCCTGGGCCTTGGTGGGGAGGCGCACCAGCCCACCTGAGGCTGGTCCCCTCCCACACTTGGCCCACGCAGCCTTCTGGGGCTGGTGGCCCCACTTGGTGGACCCCCGGGACCCAACCGGTGGTCCCGGTACATTACCGATTTCACCCGAAACTTTTCCGGTGACCAAAACAGGACTTCCCATATATAAATCTTTACCTCCGGACCATTCCGGAACTCCTCGTGACGTCCGGGATCTCATTTGGGACTCTGAACAACATTCGGTAACCACGTACATACTTTCCCTATAACCCTAGCGTCATCGAACCTTAAGTGTGTAGACCCTACGGGTTCGGGAACCATGCAGACATGACCGAGACGTTCTCCGGTCAATAACCAACAGCGGAATCTGGATACCCATGTTGGCTCCCACATGTTCCACGATGATCTCATCGGATGAACCACGATGTCGGGGATTCAATCAATCCCGTATTCAATTCCCTTTGTCCAACGCTATGTTACTTGCCCGAGATTCGATCGTCGGTATCCCTATACCTTGTTCAATCTCGTTACCGGCAAGTCTCTTTACTCGTTCCGTAACTCACATCATCCCGTGATCAACTCCTTGGTCACATTGTGCACATTATGATGATGTCCTACCGAGTGGGCCCAGAGATACCTCTCCGTTTACACGGAGTGACAAATCCCAGTCTCGATTCGTGCCAACCCAACAGACACTTTCGGAGATACCCGTAGTGCACCTTTATAGCCACCCAGTTACGTTGTGACGTTTGGCACACCCAAAGCATTCCTACGGTATCCGGGATTTGTACAATCTCATGGTCTAAGGAAGTGATACTTGACATTAGAAAAGCTTTGAGCAAACGAACTACACGATCTTGTGCTAGGCTTAGGATTGGGTCTTGTCCATCACATCATTCTCCTAATGATGTGATCCCGTTATCAACGACATCCAATGTCCATGGTCAGGAAACCGTAACCATCTATTGATCAACGAGCTAGTCAACTAGAGGCTTACTAGGGACATGGTGTTGTCTATGTATCCACACATGTATCTGAGTTTCCTATCAATACAATTCTAGCATGGATAATAAACGATTATCATGAACAAGGAAATATAATAATAACCTATTTATTATTGCCTCTAGGGCATATTTCCAACAGTGATACACAACTAGTGGCATAAATAATAAGAACCCAAGAATTAAATAGGTATGCTAATTTCTTTAATAGAATTTAGCACCCCATTTAAGCACGTACTAGCTGTTTTAATAATACTATATGCATAATTTGGCGACGAGCGCTCAATATATGTACCACCTTTTTTCTTTAATTTCATTTTGTTAGTTTTGCTCCATGGCGTAATCCATCGATACTACTACTGTACAAAAGTACACATTTTTTAAAAGGCTAGAGGGCGGGGCAGTCTCGCTTGGTCGGTTTCACGAGAGGCGAGGGCTTTTGTGATTTGACGACTCATTACTGCTGGAAGGCAGGGCCTTGTGATTTGACTGCTCATATAAATGTTTCCGACAACCTGAGGAGGAGCAAAGAACCGTGCGGTATACTCAAGTTTTCCACTGGAGTACTAGTACAACGTAGGAGCACGAAACATGGCAGCCCAGTGCCATATGGCGATAAAAAATGATCCAATTTGGTGGTCATCGATCCCACGGCGCCGCTCATCGTTAGCATTGTTATATTCATGCCTCGCAGAGAACGTGACATGTGCGGCGAAACACCCGAAGCAAAAGAAGAAACACAGGAGCAAAAGAAGAAGGAAGATTATCACCCCAAAAAAGAAGGAAGACACACACACAAGTCTGGGGCGCTGCTCTCTACTACATGAAGGGTTGCTGGCCGCAGAGTCGTAACTGCTTCTTCATCACCTCAACGACCTCCATCTCCTTGCGTGTCTCCTCTGCCATCTTCTTCATTCTGTCCATGACACGGGATTTCTCGACGCGAGCCTTCATCATCTGTTCCACGGCCGCATTATGTACCTTGACAGCAGTCGGGTGCTTGATGCGGAGCTTCGCCAACTCCTCCTTCTGTTCCATGACGAGGGCCTGCAGCATCTTCATTGAGGAACTACTCTTCTCATGCAGCTTCTTCCAGCCGACGTTCTCCTCCTTTAGTAGGTCGAGCTCGTGGCAGAGCTTCGCCTTGTCCTCCTAAAGTTGCAGAATTTCGCCGGTCGCCTTCTTATCCAACGCAATGCTCTTCTTCAACAGCATCACCAAGCCGGCGGTCAACTCCCCCTGCTCATTGAGCTCAGCGGGCATGTCGTCGAGGCTCTCCTTCAGTAGCTCCAACAAGCCGTCGATGAACTCCTCGTGCTTATTGAGCTGATCGGGCATGTCGTCGAGGGATAACGACTCCAGCGCTGCCAGCTCGGCATGTTCGCCTCCGCGGCTAGGGCGCTCCTGGGAGCCCTCGCTTGTCTCTGCTAGGCGGCGAGCCCTCTCTTTTGTTCCGCGGCCTTGGTTGCCACTCCCTTGTTACGAGTAGTTATCGACCTAGAGCTCTGCACACCAGCCATGGCAAGGACGGACGAACAAGAAAGACTTATGAGGAGGAAGAGGTAGAGTGATTTTTGGCTAGGTACTAGTTCCCCTTCTTATAACCTGGTACTAGCACAAGTACTAAAACCTGCATCATGGGAACACGTTCAGGTTTGATACATACTACTAGGTGTGAGCAGGTTTTCACTTAATTATACTATACACTTTGGAATGTGATGGGAACATTTAGTTGATGGTTTTGGTTTCGAAGCCCGAAACGGCTCCGAATGAGTTTCCTCGAACACAAATTTCAAGTACTACTACTCAAATATGGTCGCACAAGTCAGTGATGTAACTGGTCGTACATGTCAGACCAAGCCGATGCGTGTCGCGGGTCCGACTGACCGTCTATTGGTGCGACCGACTGTAAGTATTACGCGATGGTGACTTCTGGTTGTGGCTTTGGGTGATTGTCACAACCAAGCATTCAAAAACTAGTGATAAATCAATTACCATCTTTTTCCAAACGACCAAGTATTTTCACAGGAATACAATACATATAGACGGAATGATTGTCACGGTTGCAAACTGCCATGGCGCCGCAAGTTCACTGCAGTAGCTCACCTCGCCTACGATGCATGCTCAACGGCGCCGCCGCACCTGGTCCCACGATTTGGCTTCTCCTACCTCCCATTTGAATAGTTGCACCGGCTGCTGATGCCATTCCATAGGCATGCGCGTTCCTTCCTCCGCAGTTGACTCCGTGAATATGATCTCTGCCATTAGCCCTTACTCGAAATCAATGCGACGCTGCCAGATGCTGACATCCCTCGGCATCTCTCCCCTGAGACATGCGCCTCTGCCTTGTGCTGCGCCAGGCGCAGCTCCTTCGAACTTCCCACCAATCGATGTGACGCTTCCTTGATCCGATTTGCCCTTGCTGCCAACCACCTGAAACGCAGCCCTGGCATGTCCTCCGGCGCCACCGATCTGTGATTCCAGAGCAATGGATCCCCTCTAAAACACATGTGGGTTTCACTCAAAGGTGGCAGTGCTGTGGGCCACAGTGAGAGGGCAGCCCGCGGGATCCTGGGATCTAAGGGATTATCCATGGCGGAATCCTCCATGGCGGGATCCGGTGGGTGAGGCGGGGAGGCGAGCCTAGGCGCTGGGAGAGCCCTAGGAGGTTAAGATAAAGATAGTACTACTCCACTTCGTCCATATTTAAATACAGAGGCCACCAACAGTAGCCCTGGCAAAAATTGATCATGTTGCCTGCGTCCTAGTTTATTGGCCCCCTTTTTTGTGCCACTTTTTATGACATGCATAAATATTATGTTACTTAAAAATATGGTCAAAAATTGGCACAAAATACGAAGGAGACCAATGGAAGTAGCAACCCATGATTTAACTACTCGCATGCATGCAGTGGAGTAGTAATGTCTTTCTCAACTACTTCCTCCCTCACGTCCACTCAATTTGCATGTGCCGTCTTAATTGACCATCAATGAAGTCAAGGAATTTACACGCGTCAAATTATCACATGGGGTGGATCTTCGTACAAAAATGTGTCCCACCGTGTACCAGCATGTGTGTGCGTGCACATCCTCGCTTTGTGCATGTACTGCTAGTGTGCCTAAGAGAGGACGTGTACATTCTTCTGGAACCAGCAGCACGTCACTGTGATCAATCCACACAAGGAGGTCGTGACAACGCCTCCACATGTGCCACGTGGCTTCATGAACTGAAAGAGACACTATGTAGCGTGCCATTGGAATTCTAATTTACGTGTTTTGCACATACTGGAAGTACTAGTAAGGTACACGTGCATTGCACGCATCAGATTTTGCAACCAAATTACGAATAAATACTACACTATAGCATGTAAGCTTTGATTCATATATGCATGATGTAGACATTCATTTAATTCTTATAGTTCATCTCATTCAAAATCAATTAGTTTTTATAAAAAAATTAGGGCCTCTTTGATTCGTAGGATTTCCAAAACGCGGGAATAGGAGAAACATGGGATTAGAGTGGAATGTCGTCTTGAATCCTACAGGATTGTACGAGTGTTTGATTGTGCATAGAAAAAATGTAGGATTCTTTCAAAGAGGTTTGAGTGGATGGAAAGTTTCCTATGAAATCTAGTGCGAATGAATCCTATGGAAAAATTCCTATGGTTTACAATCCTACGAATCAAACAACCAAGATAGGAAAAATTCCTAAGGATTAGAATGCTCCAAAATTCCTTTGAGAATCCTTTATATCAGAGAAGCCCTTAATCTATTTGATGATTCATGGAATTGTGCGTTGTAAATCATAAAGTAAAAACAAATAATGGCAATTCAACTAGAAAAAGTTTGGGCAGTTATGATACGGAAGATTCTACAACAAAGGAGAAGCACTTGTGTTTTGAGGTTTGTGCATTATGCTTAAGTTCAACCATGGAGTCTGCTTGATTGTACATGTGGCAAAATCCAGTGGGGGGCTAGAAGATGGTGCGAGGGGCCAAGTGGAGGGAGACTATGAAGGAGTGCACAAGTTCGAGATCAATATTTAAAGAGAGGGGGCGAGAACGTGCGCTGTTGCGCGCAGTGGCGGAGCCATGAAAAATGAGTGAGCTAGGGGGCCAAGCATTGTTAATCCTTTACGAGGAGGGCCAATTCATCAACTTAAACCATTTTACCAGCAATTGATCTACCGATCACATTAATATTAGCCTCAATATATAGTGATGTTAAGGGGGGTGGCAGGGCCCTTGCTACCCCCTGTCTTCGCCAATGTACGCGTGTGTGAGAGATGAAGCGGAAGCCATGGATGATGAGAGGGGGGCGTTGGATATATAATTAATGTGGGTGTATTAGCTATGTTATCCTATATAGATAGGTATAGATTGATCGATGTGTACGTGGGAAAGAGGGTGCGACCTCACTAGATATATAGATTGATCGGTTTGTGTGGAAAACTGGGAAAGACCTAGCTATATACACACACATAGAGGAACGTCGATCATTGCGCATGCACGTGAGAGATAAAGAATGCCCGATATGATGAAGAGGGGGAGGTGTGTGAGTGTGTGTACATGCATGGGAGACCGACCTGAAGAAAAAGATTGCATGTGTGCGATGGATAATGCCGAGTGGTAGTGTGTGTGCATGCATGCACGAGAGAAAGTTAGTGGTACAATTATAAAGAGAAGACGACTGTGTGGGTGTAAAAGACTAGGTGAGGTCATAATCAATGTAAAGTTGAATTCAAATATTTGAATGAGACATCATGATGTTTGAAACCCATGCATGCATGAATATAACTGAGATATGTACGGTGTGGTTTGGAAATGAGCATGCTATAGTGTATACACATTGAACAAGGTCAGACTGATTTGAATTTGAGATACCAATGGCAGACATCGTTTGGCCACACTGCATCCGTGCATGGACACACTATTCTAATCGGAGATGATGGGTGGCTTTCGCATCACATTTCTATATCTATACCCCTATATATTATATTTTATATTTTTTTATATAGTGTGCAAATAAGTTTAACTTTGAAAGATGGTCGTTGGATGAAGCCAACTCGACGGTGCAGAGATGGCAAATTCGAGCACTGCTGGTCGTTGGATATCATCTACATTCCACCAGATTTTGCCACATGTACAATCTAGAAGACTCCATGGTTGAACTTAAGCATGATGCACAAACCTCAAAACACAAGCACTTCTTCTTTGTTATAGAATCTTCCGTATCATAATTGCCCAAATGTTTTTCTACATGATTTGCCATTATTTGTTTTTACTTTATGCTTTACAACGCACAATTCGATGAATCTTAAAATAGATTAGCTTTGTTATAAAAACTAGATGATTTTGAATGAGATGAACTATAAGAATTAAACGAACATCTACATCATGCATATATGACTCAAAGCTTACATGCTATAATGTGGTATTTATTCATAATTTGGTTGCCAAATCTCATGTGTGCAATGCACGTGTACCTTACTAGTCTAAATGGTGTTTGTGTGTGTGTTGTGCGTGTTAAACACATTGTACGTAGTATCATACATGGTTTAGATTCTGAACATCTAGCTAGAGTACATGTACTATGATTTGAATTCAACATAAAATGGATACATATATTTGAATTTTAGATTGTATGTACATGTAGTTCGCATTTATATAGGAATTTACTACTCCTATATTCATATCATGTGTTGTGAAGATAATATTTAGATGGTTGTATAACTAACCCGAGTACAATCCCATTCAAACAGGGAAAATGTACTCAAATTTAGTCCATATGCTAGACAACACGAATTGTTTTTTATTGTTGAGGAAAGTGCAAATTGATTTGGTACTGTACACGTTATGTTTGTTGTCCCAATTTTTTTAGTTTTGTTGTTGTTGTATTTGAATGCATTTCTAGTAATATAGTAAAACGGGACATGGCTCTCTCTAGTGATGAGGTGCAAATTGTCTTTTTTTGTTGTACACGTTAAGCTTGTTCTCCCAAAATTTCAAACCGCGCCTTGTTATGCCGAAATTTCAAGCTAGCATCTCTGTCTATCGTGATGCGAAACTCCCGCCTCTTCAACCCGCGCCTTGTTACCCCGAAATATTTAAGATATATCTTTCTCTCGTTGTGCTCCGAAAACTCCCTCCATCAAAACCCGCACCTTGCTATCCCAAAATTACAACGCGCTCGAAAACTCCCACCTCCTATGAAATCCCGACATGCGAAATGCCCGTGATACCCCTGAATCGAAAGAACCGCCTAGCTCAAATCGGTGGGGGTACTTTCGTAACTTACCCCACATTTCGGACAAGCGCGTGCCTGAGCCATGGTTCCCCCTCCCATCCCATCCGCCCACCCATTCGTGCCCAAGGCCATGAAAACCCACGAAGCCCCACACCCTCCTCCGTCCGCCACCCAGCCAGAGCCTCTTTCCCGACGACGTCATCCACAGCAACACCTCGACGTCCCTCATCCACCGCACCAGACGAGGATCCGTCGTCGATCTCGTCGCCCTGCCGGTTCACCCACCCCGTCCTCCACCTCCAAGGAGCTGCCCGGACGTTCCCCTTGTCTTTTGCGCCACCTCCATTCCCACACCGCCGTCTTCACCTGCACCACCGGAACAGCAACATCATCACCGTTTCCTCGGATGAAGCTGAGCCCTAATCGGCGCCACCAAAGAGGTTCTACACTAATCGCCGCATTTTCGTCTTGATTCGATCTCACGGTGCTGCCGGCGCTCGGGCCCGAGCCGACATGGCGCGGCTCCATCCACGGCAGCGTCGCTGGCCACTTCCTCCACGGTGTCGCTCGCTCGGCGGCGACGTCCACATCAGTAGGACCTGCTACTGCTTTCACTCTCGCTTGCGCTGCTGCTCTGCTCTTGCTCTCGGTCCCTTGCCTGGGCTGCTCTTGCTCACGCTGCTGCTCTCGCTCTTGCTCTTGCTTGCACTGCTACTCTCGCTCTTGCTCTTGCTTGCACTGTTGCTCCGATTTAGCTACACTTCAGTCGACTGAATCGACTTTTGGGTCAGTCAATTTTTAGGGAGTGGTGGGGCTCCCCGGAGTTAAGGAAGAACCAGCCGTAGTGGGGAGGGGGCCTCGCCGGAGAGGTACCCTACTATCTATCTTAGGGTTCAGGGTGGGGGCGGTGGTCACCGGTGATGGTGGGGCGGTGCCGTGGGGATCGCCGGAGAAAAATCTCGACGCGGGGGGGGGGGGGCAAGAGGGATTGCCGGGGTGGCGGCGGACCGGCGGTGGGCAGTGGTTTCAGGGCGGTGACGCGGCGCTCGGCCGCGGGCGGCGGGGGCCGGCGGTTTGGCCGGTGGTGGCTGGCGGCTCAGGGGGGTGGAGGTTGAAGATGAACTGCAGGCCCTTGATTTCGTATCCAATGGCTGGAAAATAGACTGACCAGAGATGAAAAAGTCGATCGACTGACATGTAGCCTCACCCTGCCTGCTGTTCTACTCTTGCGCGCGCTGCTGCTGCACGAGCAGCAGATATTGCTCTCACTCGAGCCCCTGCAGCTGCTACCCGAGATGCTACTACACGACCAGCTACCCCGGCTCTCGCACGCGCTGCTGCTCCTGGCGCTGCTGCTGCTACTGCTTTTCTGCTACTAGTGCGTTCAGTTTTGACAGTAAAATTCAGTTGCGGTAGCAAAATTCAGTTTCGACAATTAATTTCAGTTTTGACAGTTAAGTTCAGAGATAAGCGGCTGATGTATTTTGTATCTAGCACTTTGTGGTTATATATTTTACCTCATCTGTTGGAGATGCTATTAGAATTGCACTCAGGTCAACGTTGTCTCTCTTGTCCTGCTTCAGCCTCGCCGTCGTACAACTCACCGGAGCTGCTCCAACAACGAAACCCTCCATCACAACGGAGCAATACCCCGGGCGCCATCTCCAGACGCCTAAGATCTTCTTCCCCTCCTCCAACAGCCAAATGAGCCGGAGCATCCTCACTGACCAACCCAATCACGCTGAGATCGACATGGCTTCACCAAAGAGGTCGTACACTTGTTGCATCTCTTTTTTACTCTACATGTTATATATATTGTCCAGTGAGCACACGTAGTAACGTGAAATACGGTTAGTCTCTCCTAATATATGACAAGCAGTGAGGTACCAGGCAACTAGCTATCCATGATTGACTCTCTTGAACGCCATCATTATTTATCTCTGTGCGTTTGAGCTGTGCATTTGTAGATGGGCCTGGGAGTTGAGCTAGTAGGGCAGTGGCCTGGGTCCAAAGTATTAGAAGTAGCACAAAAACATTTTTTGAGTGTAGGCTTTTCCCTACTTAAGCCTGCCAACTAGAATCCCCAGTGCTTGAAAGGAAAAGTAAAGGAAAAACATAGGAATTGGAAAGGTTCCTATGGTACTACTATTCATGCATTTGGTTCAAAGGAATGGAGCAAAGGAAAACTGTAGGATTTTTCCTTTAGTGTCTCCTTGAAAGAAAAACCGTAGGAATTTTTATATCCACTTATCCTCCTTTTCAAATTCCTATTCATGAAGCATAAGACTAAGAGATAGTAGCATAATAGCATTATAACCGTACATTTTCTTGTGGTTTGACTTAATCTCACCATGCTTCTTTGTATCCTGTGATCTTCCAATTCTTGTGAACCAAACACCCAGATTGGCAGAAATTCTGTTTTTTTTATTCTCTATTTTGCACGTGCATTCTTATCCTATTCCTGTGTATTTCCTATCCATGCATTGTTAGAATCCTCAAATTCAAACAAGCCCTTACACAATTACTTCTGTTACACATATGTGTCAAAGAAAATCTTGTGTGGTTTGTTCCGCTCCTGTTGCGCTGTGTTCCACCCCACAGCTGCTCCAACGACGGAAGGGTTCACCACAGCAGGGATCCTCTCTCCAGACTGTCTTTCGCTGCCTCAGATCTTCTTCCCCGCCGCCGGCAGCCACGACAACTACATTACCATCATCAACTAAGCAGATGACCTTGAGGACTACACGGGTCCGCAAGAGAGGTCACACTCTTCCATGTCTGCTTACATTATGCATCACTTAATATTATGACATGCTACTTTATCGTCCTGTTCACCTATTAGACTCTGAGTCAGGTCCAAACTAATGTTGAAACTTGAGTTTTTAAATGGTTGTGGGGTACATATTGGGGCAGCAACCAGTACTATTTGTCTACTATCTGGTTATTCTCGGGTGTCTACTATGAGTTTCATGTTGGGTGCAAACAAACATTAAAGGAGCCATTATCTGTATTTTTTAACTAAAGCTATTAGCTGCGTGCTGTCATTGGTATTGGGTCTATCCACAGTTTGCTACCATCACTCTGGATTTGTGCATGCACTCCTTGCATAATCTCACTATGTTTTATTCCTATGCATGTCAGTTATTGTACACAATGAAACTGAACATGTAGAGCAAAATAGACGAGCCTTGCGTGGCAATAAAATTTCATGCAGACGTCACTCCATGGTGGGCGCAAAGGCAGCCCCCCTCCACACATTTCGGATTGTAATCAAGAGGAAGATAACTGTTCTGAGGGGGATTCAGAAGGATAAGACCACTCCTATTTACCCCCTGAGGTCTTCGCTCTAACTTGGCATGCTGATGTTGGTAATATCATGCATATGGTGCCTTGCATTGCTTACTTTATACATCAAATATGTCATCTGCTTAGTTTAGACATGCTTTGTGTGAATGTCATCGGTTTAGTTTCTTTATCGTATCTGTGAATCATGCAATGCCATCTTGTTTAGCCAGACATCATATATGTGAATTTTGCAATGCCACCCTAGTTAGCCAGTCATCTTATATGTGAATTATATCATGCCATCATTTTTTTATTACGTATTAAATTTGTCAACAATTTTAGTACATTCAATTACTCTTCCTGTGCATCAGCCATTCGACACGGTCATGGAAAAATCTGGAGTGGAAACAAGGTCTTCAAAGCAGACAATGCTATCTGACGAAGCGCATGTCTTGCTGGTTATGGGTAGCTCCTCAGAGGAGGATTCAAAGACAAATGACCAGTCCTATTCCACCCCAAAGGTTCTTGCTCTAACTTGGCAAGGTTATGTTGTTCATGTCGTGTGTATGGTGTCTTGCATTGCTATGTCATTTGCTTAGTTTAGACATGCTTTGTGTGAATGCCACCTGTTTAGTGTCTAATTACCATATATGTGAATTATGCAATGTCATCTTGTTGCAAGACATTATATATGTAAATTATGCTATGCTATCTTGTTGCAAGGCATTATATATGTGAATTATGCAATGCCATCTTGTTTAGCCAAGCGTCATATATGTGAATTATATCATGTCGTCCTTCTTTTGTATTTCTCATTGCATTTATTGACAATGTTTGTATATTCAACTGCTCTTGCTGTGCATCAGCCATTTGAATTGGTGATGGATAAATCTGGAGTGAAAACAAGGTCTTCAGAGCAAACAATGCTACCTGCTGAAGCAGATATCTTGCTGGTTAAAGATAGCTCCTCAGAGGAGGATTCAGAGGCAGATGACCAGTCCTATTATCCCCCTGAGGTGTATGCTCAAACTTGGCAGGGTTATATTACTTATATCATGCATATGTTGTATTGCAATGCTTAGTTTTTACATCATATACACAATATTGAATGATGTCTCCTTAGTTGACACATCGTATATGCGATTGCCATCCGCTCACTTGCTTAGTATATAAATCATCTATTTGAATTATATCATGCAATCATGTTTCCATCGACGGCATGTTTGTGAATTATGGCATGCCAACCACTTTAATAGACACATCATATAGTTATATCATGTCATCCTGTTTACATAGCATCATATTTTGAAGTATGTCATTCTATCATGTTTAGTTAGCCATCATACATGTGAAATTGTGTCATGATATCCTGTTTAATTAGCCATCATATATGTGAAATTATGTCATGCTATTCTATTTGGTTAGACAACATAAATGTGAATTATTTCATGCCATGTTTTCTTCCCTACTATCCATTGCACCTGTCTATCTTACAATGTCTATACATTCAATTACTTTTCTTGTTTATCAGCCATTTGAATTCGAGGGGGTGATGGCAGTATCTATGGGAGTAAAAAAACGATCTTCAGAAAAGATCGTGCTACCGGTCAATGCAGATAGAACCACGGTTGTACTTGCACAAGAACCAGCCCCACCACACATAACCCAGACTCACGCAGATTGTACCCCTACCCAGTTGGATAGAGAACCAGCTACACCCCTTCTAACCCCAACCGCTGCAGATAGTAACCCAGTTCCAGTTGACACAGCACCGTCTCCACCATAGAGCACCCATACAAGAGCAGTTAGTAACGCAACTGTAGTGCCCAAAGCACGAGGACCACCACTCCGAACCCCAAGTCAACGCTTAAAGCAGAAGACGAATTGTTCTCAGGTCAGGTTCCGTAGCTATGGTTCATGATGAGGACATGTACCTAGGGTAGGGTCGCAGGCCTGTCCTAAATACCCTCCCCAAGGACCATCACCCACTCGACCAGAAACATTTCCACTCGGAGGAATCAAGATCACTCGACCATAACAAGAAACACTCGACGGGCAGAAGACCTAAAGTCACTCTACACAGCAACGGTCGAGCATTAACTCCTAGACTTAATAGCCATTTATAACACTTTATTACGGACGTTACCAGTAACGCTCCCCTCTTGATGTACCTTAAATCCCTTGTAACGTGGGCTGGCCGGGGTCCTGGCGCAATCTATATAAGCCACCCCCTCCACATGCACAAGGGTTCGCACCGCCTGTAAAAAACACGCATATAATCCAGTCGACCGCCTCCGGGCTCCGAGACGTAGGGCTGTTACTTCCTCCGAGAAGGGCCTGAACTCGTAAAACTCATGCGTACAGCTTCTATATAGCTAGGATCTTGTGTCTACATCCCTACCCCCCATTCTACTGTCAAACTTAGAACCACGACAGTTGGCGCCCACCGTGGGGCCGGTGTCTTAGCGACTTGTTGGAGAAGTTGCAATTTTTCAGATCCCCATCAGCATGGTTTCAGGCAGAGGATTGGCCGAGGGCCGCGAGATCCGTCTCGGCGCGCTCGTGTTCATCGCCGACGACTCCGCTTGGCTCCAAGAAGCTCCACTCGACGTCGAGGCGCTCCCCATCCGCGGGGCAACGCACTTTCGCGCGTGCGTCCGCGGCGTCCTCCTGCGGCAGCCATCGACCCAGTATCGGTCAGCTCCGGTGGCGTCTTCACTCCCTGCTGCCCGCCGGCACAAGCGTTCCGGTCGGCCAAGGCTCCAGCGGTGGGTGAGGCACGCGGTGGCTCGCCAGTCGGCCACCCCCCAAGTCACGGCAATCAAGCCCGACGAAACTCTCTACGGCATGTTCGACTGGCTCCGTTGAGACCGCATCCGAGTGCGACAGCAGTGACCCTGCAGTGGAAGTCCTGATGGTCAACGGACCTCGCAGTCCTCCTGGCTTCCCCCGCGATGACGGTGGTGATGGCGGAGGCGATCCGCCGCGTGTCCACGAGGAGTACCGCCCCGAGCCTCTCTCTTTGCAGCAGAGGGAAGAGCTTCGCCGCCGTAACATGGATGCACTTCACACTCCTATCGTTGGAGAAACCCCCGAGGCCCGGGCCTTGGAGGAGGTGCGCCTGGCCAACTTGGCTGAGCGCACTCGACTGGAGAATCTCCAGCACGCACTCGACGAGCGTGCTCGGCAGCGAGTTCCTGAATCCAGTCGACGATAACTTTTTCCGCCTCCAACCCAGGTATATCGAACTCCGATCCAGAATCTCACAGCTGCTGCCCGAATAGGAGAGTCGATTCAGCCTTCCCAGTCAGAGGCTGGTAGGGGTTTGATGCAGATCCGGGCTTTGCTCCGGGCGGCGGGGGAGCAGAACACAGCAGTGTCACAGTCTCGGAATAGGATTCATAGTAGATCTGTAATGGTAGACACAGTTCAGTCGGCTCACAACCCAAGATCACCTCCAAGGCGTGAGGGACGTGGAGATCGACAGGATCAGTACAGAAACCGTGAGCAGTATGATCGTCGTCGAGTACCCAGTCCTCTCCCAAGGAGTGGGTCATACGCGCCTCGGCAACACGATGACAGGTGCCCTCACAGTGGTGGGCGAAGGATTCTAGTCGACCCCCGGGAGCCAGGCTTTGTGGTGAGATCCATTCTTGTTCAAGGTCTGGTTGACACGAACAGAGCACACAGAGATGGCCACGACAGAGATTACCCGACCGGCAGCAGGTGCATGTTTCAGGTCCCGAGTGTTTCAGCAGAGCCATCAGAGCAGCAGTGATTCCTCCCAACTTCAGGTTGGCGACTAGAGTCAGCAAGTTCACTGGTGAGTCCAAGCCTGACACTTGGCTTGAAGACTGCCGAGTGGCTGTGCAGATTGGTGGTGGCAATGATGAAGTGGCCATGAAGCACCTTCCTCTGATGTTAGAGGGCTCGGCCAGAGCGTGGATGAATCAGTTAGCACTTGACAGTATTTATAGCTGGGAAGAGCTGGCCCGAGTGTTTGTCAAAACATTTGAAGGTACATGCAAACGGCCAGCAGGGCTAATAGAGCTACACTCTTATGTGCAGAAGTCGAATGGAACTTTGAGAGATTATATCCAGAGATGGATCACGTTGCACCACACGGTGGAGAATGTGTCTGATCACCAAGAAGTTTGTGCCTTCAAGGAAGGCGTCAAGTATCAAGAATTGAATCTGAAGTTCGGCCGGACCGGAGATATGTCTCTGAGTCGAATAATGGAGCCACCAAGTATGCTAATGGTGAAGAGGAGGATCGGCTCCGGAGTGGCAAGCACAAAACAGTCGCCCACGAAACCAGGGGAGGGAACTCCAGTCGGAAGCAGAAGCGCAAAGCCGAGCCAACTGCTCCCGGAGAAGCCTTAGCCGTGACTCAAGGAAAGTTCAAGGGGAAGCCCAAAGGGCCATGGAACCCCAAGAAAGTAAAAGATCAAGATGGAAATGATGTGTTGGATTTACCATGCCACATTCACACCAAAAAAGATGAGGAGGGTAATCTCATTTACCCGAAACATACCACTCGACAATGTCGGCTCCTAATCCAGGAATTCCGAGAGAAACAACCCAAAGAGAAGGAGAAAGAATCAGACAAAGTTAAGGATAAGGAAGAGGACGATGATGGTTACCCCCATGTCAATTCAACTCTGATGATTTTTGCTGATGTTGAGAGCAAAAGTAGACTGAAAGTCATCAACAGAGAAGTGAACATGGTCGCTCGGGCGACGCCCAGTTATTTGAAGTTGTCTCAGACTGCCATTACATTCGACCAGTCTGATCACCCAACACACATAGCCACCCCTGGGAGGCAAGCATTGGTGGTCGACCCAGTCGTCGAAGGCACTTAGTTGACTAAGGTTCTGATGGATAGTGGCAGTGGCCTTAATATACTGTATGCAGAGACCTTGAAGGGAATGGGCATTCCGATGTCCAGACTCAGTGAAAGCAATATGAGTTTCCATGGAGTTATTCCTGGCAAGAAGGCTGAGTCACTCGGCCAGATCGCCCTCGATGTGGTTTTTGGTGATTCCAAGAATTACCGCAAAGAAAAGTTGACGTTTGAAGTTGTGAATTTCCAGAGTGCTTATCATGCTATTCTGGGCAGGCCGGCTTATGCACATTTCATGGCTCGACCATGTTACGTTTACCTCAAATTGAAGATGCCTGGTCCTAAAGGAGTGATCACTATCACTGGCAATCGGAAGAAGGCAGAAGAGTGCTTCCAGAAGGGCTCAAAGATCGCCGATGCGCAAATG
Source organism: Triticum aestivum (assembly GCF_018294505.1). Classification (NCBI taxonomy): domain Eukaryota; kingdom Viridiplantae; phylum Streptophyta; class Magnoliopsida; order Poales; family Poaceae; genus Triticum; species Triticum aestivum. The sequence goes on along the minus strand of NC_057802.1, from coordinate 407,735,837 downwards.
GCAATAGTGGAATTGCAGGAGTATCAAAAAAATGCAGATCTGAGTGATTTGTTGCGAGCTAAGAAGCCTGCCACGGATTCAGCATTTCATTCGTCTGGTGAAACGAAGCCGATTTATATTCACCCGACCGATCCCAATGCTGCTCCGACTCACATTTCGACAACACTCGACTCCAAATAGGAAGAAGCGCTCATCCAGTTCCTCCGTGAGAACTGGGACATCTTTGCATGGAAACCTTCTGACATGCCGGGTGTTCCTAGGGGGCTGGCTGAGCATCATTTGCGGGTTGACCCAAAAGTGAAACCAGTCAAAGAACATCTTCGACGGTCCGCCGTACAGAAGAGAAAAGCAATCGGTGAAGAAGTGGCTCGGCTCCTAGCAGCTGAGTTTATCCGAGAGATTTACCACTCTCAGTGGCTAGCCAATGTTGTCATAGTCCCCAAGAAGGACGACTCACTTCGCATGTGCATTGACTTCAAGCATATCAATCGGGCCTGCCCGAAAGATCACTTTCCTCTCCCCCGCATCGATCAAATAGTCGACTCGACTGCAGGGTGTGAGCGCTTGTCCTTTTTGGACGCTTATTCTGGGTATCATCAGATCCGACTGTATGGACCCGATGAGATAAAAATAGCTTTCATCACTCCATTTGGGTGCTTTTGTTATGTCACCATGCCATTCGTCCTGAAGAATGCTGGATCCACATTCATGAGGATGATTCAGAAGTGCTTACTCACTCAAATCAGTCGGAATGTGGAAGCATACATGGATGACATTGTGGTGAAGTCACGTAAAGGTTCTGACCTGTTGGCTGACCTTGCTGAAACTTTTGCCAACCTCAGAAGGTATGATATCAAGCTTAATCCATCAAAGTGCACATTCGGAGTTCCGGGCGGCAAATTACTCGGCTTCCTCGTTTCCGAACGGGGGATCAACGCTAACCCGGAGAAAGTTGGTGCCATTCTCCAAATGAAACACCCTGTGCGTGTGCACGATGTCCAGAAGCTACAGGTTGTTTGGCCGCCTTAAGTCGATTCATTTCTCGCCTCGGTGAATAGGCATTGCCTCTTTACCGACTGATGAAGAAGTCTGATAAGTTCGAGTGGACTCCTGAAGCTGATGCAACTTTTGCAGAGCTCAAAGCCCTGCTTTCCACCCAGCCGGTGCTTGCTGCCCCAATCAGCAAAGAGCCTTTACTGCTTTACATTGCAGCCACTGGACAAGTCGTCAGTACAGTACTTACGGTCGAGCGGGAAGAAGAAGGAAAAGCCTATAAAGTTCAGCGCCCAGTATATTATGTTTCTGAAGTTTTGACTCCATCAAAGCAAAGATATCCACATTATCAGAAGCTTGTTTATGGGATTTATATGACCACGGAGAAGGTTGCACATTATTTCTCTGACCACTCCATTACAATCGTCAGCGACGCTCCATTATCAGAGATTCTGAACAACAGAGATGCAACTGGTCGAGTGGCAAAGTGGGCGATTGAACTCCTTCCCTTGGATATTAAGTTTGAGGCAAAGAAAGCTATCAATTCCCAAGCAATAGCAGATTTCCTCGCTGAGTGGATCAAACAGCAACTGCCGACTCAAGTTCACTTTGAACACTGGACCATGTTCTTTGATGGTTCCAAGATGTTGAATGGTTCCGGTGCTGGGGTGGTACTGGTATCCCCCCGAGGAGACAAGCTCAGATATGTTCTCCAGATTCACTTTGATTCCTCCAATAACGAAGCAGAATATGAAGCAATCTTATGTGGGTTGCGTATGGCCATCTCACTCGGCGTCCATCGCCTCATGGTCTACGGCGACTCAGATTTGGTAGTCAATCAAGTGATGAAGGAGTGGGGCGTCAGAAGCCCAGCTATGACCGGTTACTGCAATGCGGTGAGGAAGTTGGAAAAGAAGTTTGAGGGGTTAGAGCTCCATCATATACCCCGACTGAAAAATCAAGCAGCCGATGATTTGGCAAAGATAGGTTCCAAGAGGGAAGCCATTCCCAGCAACGTGTTTTTGGAACACATTCATACACCTTCAGTTCAAGAAGATCCTTTCACTGAAGAGCCCCCGCAGCCTAAGAGTGCCACAGATCCGACTGAAGTCGAAGTCCCAGCCGTGGTCGACCTGATCATGGAGGTTTTGGTCATCACTCCCGACTGGACAGTGCCATACATTGCGTATATCCTTAGGAAGGAACTCCCAGAGGATGAAGAAGAGGCTCGACAGATCGTCCGTCGATCCAAAGGCCTTTACTGTGATAAGAGGACAACTGTTCAGGGAAAGCGTAACCGGAGTCAGCCAGAAATGCATAACACCAGAAGAAGGTCGAGTGATCCTCAACGACATCCACTCGGGGACCTGTGGTCACCATGCGTCCTCTCGGACCATTGTGGCCAAAGCATACCGAGCTGGATTTTATTGGCCACGAGCAAATGAAATGGCGAAAGATATAGTCGACAAATGTGAAGGCTGCCAGTTTTACTCCAATATGTCCCACAAGCCTGCGTCAGCCCTGAAGACTATTCCACTCGTCTGGCCCTTTGCTGTTTGGGGATTGGATATGGTTGGACCCCTGAGGACTGGTAGGAGCGGCTTCACTCATGTGCTTGTAGCAGTCGACAAGTTTACCAAATGGATTGAAGCCAAGCCTATCAAGAATCTTGAAGCCAGTACTGCCGTCAGCTTCATCAGAGAATTGACATTCAGATATGGAGTTCCGCACAGCATCATCACTGACAACGGGTCGAACTTCGATTCTGATGAGTTCAGAGCCTTCTGTGCTTCCCAAGGCACACGAGTCGACTATGCTTCAGTCGCCCACCCCCAGTCGAATGGACAAGCAGAAAGAGCAAATGGCTTGATTCTCAAAGGACTGAAACCCCGACTGATGCGTGATCTCAAGCACGCAGCAGGCGCCTGGGTCGATGAGCTTCCATCAGTTCTTTGGGGATTGAGGACAACTCCCAATCGGTCGACTGGCCGAACTCCATTCTTCTTGGTTTATGGAGCTGAAGCTGTTCTACCGAGTGACTTGCTTCACAATGCACCCCGAGTTGAGCTCTTCTCTGAACATGAAGCAGAACAGGCCCGGCAGGACGCAGTCGATCTCCTAGAGGAGGAAAGAGAGATGGCCTTAATACGGTCGACCATTTATCAGCAAGACTTGCGTCGATTCCACGCCAGAAACGTGAGGGGCCGAGCCTTTCAAGAGGGAGACTTGGTTCTTCGAGTGGATCAGCAGAAACCACACAAGCTCGCCCCTGCTTGGGAAGGTCCCTTCATTGTCACCAGAGTTCTCCACAATGGAGCATACCATCTTTACAATGTCGAGCATCAGAAAGATGAGCCACGGGCTTGGAACGCGGAGCTGCTCCGCCCCTTTTATACTGAAGTACTCATTCGGATGAGATGTAATAAGAAATACCTTTGTAGTTTGTTTATCAAAGACAAGAGCTTTACAGTCTTCCTAAATGGTTGTTGTTGCTTTTGTTTGCGTCTGAAATCCCCCAGTGGGTGACTTTGCCGCGAATCCGTTTCGCCTAAAGTTTGAAAAATCCTACCGAGTGGTGAGCAAGCCTCTCACTCGGGGGCTTAGCCGCGAATCCGTTTCGCCTAAGTTTGAAAAATCCTACCGAGTGGTGAGCAAGCCTCTCACTCGGGGGCTTAGCTGTAGTCCAGTACTCGCCTAAGTTTGTAAAATCCTACCGAGTGATGAGCAAGCCTCTCACTCGGGGGCTTAGCTGCAGTCCAGTACTCGCCTAAGTTTGTAAAATCCTACCGAGTGATGAGCAAGCCTCTCACTCGGGGGCTTAGCTGCAGTCCAGTACTCGCCTAAGTTTGTAAAATCCTACCGAGTGATGAGCAAGCCTCTCACTCGGGGGCTTAGCTGCAGTCCAGTACTCGCCTAAGTATGTAAAATCCTACCGAGTGTGAGCAAGCCTCTCACTCGGGGGCTTAGCTGCAGTCCAGTACTCGCCTAAGTTTGTAAAATCCTACCGAGTGGTGAGCAATCCTCCCACTCGGGGGCTTAGCTGCAGTCCAGTACTCGCCTAAGTTCGTAAAATCCTACCGAGTGATGAGCAAGCCTCTCACTCGGGGGCTTAGCTGCAGTCCAGTACTCGCCTAAGTTTGTAAAATCCTACCGAGTGGTGAGCAAGCCTCTCACTCAGGGGCTTAGCTGCAGTCCAGTACTCGCCTAAGTTTGTAAAATCCTACCGAGTGGTGAGCAACCCTCCCACTCGGAGGCTTAGCTGCAGTCCAGTACTCGCCTAAGTTTGTAAAATCCTACCGAGTGGTGAGCAACCCTCCCACTCGGGGGCTTAGCTGCAGTCCAATACTCGCCTAACTTTGAAAAATCCTACCGACTGGTGAGCAACCCTCCCACTCGGGGGCTTAGCTGCAGTCCAGTACTCGCCTAAGTTTGAAAAATCCTACCGAGTGGTGAGCAACCCTCCCACTCGGGGGCTTAGCTGTAGTCCAGTACTCGCCTAAGTTTGAAAAATCCTACCGAGTGGGTGAGCAACCCTCCCACTCGGGGGCTTAGCTGCAGTCCAGTACTCGCCTAAGTTTGAAAAATCCTACCGAGTGGTGAGCAACCCTCCCACTCGGGGGCTTAGCTGCAGTCTAGTACTCGCCTAAGTTCGAAGTCCATCCCCATTCGCAAGGACGACGAGGTGTAGGTCGACTACAACCTTCTCTTTCGGAGCTGCGCCACAAGTACAGCGTGCACTCCATCCCTATCCACAAGGATGACGAGGTGCAGGTTGACTGCAACATTCTCTTTCGGAGCTGCGCCACAAGTACAACATGCGCTCCACCCTTATCCGCAAGGACGACAAGGTGCGGGTCGACTGGAACATCAACCTCAGAGTTGCATGTCAAGCACAAAGATTATTCCATGTGAAGAACAAATTCCACTCGAAGACAAATACAAGCATATTCAGAGATAAATCAAGTTCAGATAAATCCTAAAGTTCAAGACCACGGATCAAAGTACTCGGGCATTAAGCCTGAAGGAGTTTAACAGTTACAAAATCACTCGACATTCCGAGGCAAATTTAAGGCAGAGCATAAAAGTTTGTTCACTCCGCAGGAGGAGGGCTGGTAAGCTCGACGAATTCGTCCAGGTCGATCCCGTCAGCAATCCGAGTGGCGGCAGCAATGAAAGTCTCCATGAAGGACTGGAAGTCGTGCCTCTTGGTGTTAGCAACTTTAATCGCCGGCAGCTTCTCTTCCCGAGCTTCTCGACAGTGGATGCGAACCAGAGATAGAGCCACATCAGCGCCGCACCGGGCAGAAGACTTCTTCCATTCTTGAATTCGACTGGGAGCTTCATTGAGCCGAGCCATCATAGACTCGAGGTCATTCTGAAGTGTTGCCATGGGCCAGAGAGCTGTGTCAATCCGCGACATCGCGACTTTCAGTCGGGCGACATAATCGACAACACCAGTGATGCGGCATTCCAGTTGCAGCACGTTCATGGCAGCTTCATCCTTCACTGGAGAGTTGATGGGGTCCAAGCTTGGTTCAATTCGCCCGGTCTCTTCCTAGAAGTCCCGGAAAAACTCTGCATACACAATTCAAGGGTAAGCCAATGATCATATGTCGAGTCGACAAGAACAAACCAGTCGGATCAAAGGAAACACCTTCAAGCATGACGAACAACTTCTTAGCAAGGCTTCCCAGATAATTCTCCAGATCGTTCCTCCTGCGAGCAACACCTTCCATCTTCTCGTTTAGATTTTCCTTGTCCTTCTTCAGGCGAGGCGCTTCCTTATTGGCTTCGTCAAGGGCAGTTTTCAGCCTGGAGTTTTCTTCCTCCAATTTGCCGACTGAAGCCAACTTCTGTTCAGCGAGCGGAGTTTTTTCATTAGCTTTTTTCTGCGCGGCCGCTAGATCTTGATCCTTTTTCACCAGAGCTTGGTTCAGTTTCTCTGAAAGAAATAATGTTGGATTCAGAAAAAGCAGAATGAAATCCGGTTCAGGGAAAACTCAGTTGACAGGTCTTCCTTACCAGCGGCGTCATCCTTGGCCTTCTGCAGTTCTGTCTTGGCCAGCTCCAGATCGAGGTTGAGCTGAATCTGCTGCTTCTCCAGGTCAGCAAAACGAGCTCCAAGATCACAAGAGTTCTGCAACCAAAGAACAGGCCAGTCGACTGGTGAAAAGATTGGCTGTTTCGAAGAGGTAAAAAGATAAAGCCAACAAATTCTAAGACTACTGCCGAATCAAACATCCAACAGTAGTCTCGGGGACTACACCCAGTGGGTGCACTTAGCGTGCCCCCACTAGTTCAGTTTACACTCGACAAGGCCTTTCCAGCACGAGTGCAAAAAAACCACTGATTCAAAGTTCCACTCGACATGGCCCGACCAGACCGAGTGAAGAAATTCAAATTCTGATGCTCAGACCATAGTCGACTGCCCGCAGTCAATTATGGTCTCGGGGACTACACCCAGTGGGTGCACTCAGCATGCCCCCACTGGTCAAAAGATCTACACCCAGTGGGTGCACTCAGCGTGCCCCCACTGGTTCAAAGTTCCACTCGACATGGCCCGACCAGACCGAGTGAAGAAATTCAAATTCTCATGCTCAGACCATAGTCGACTGCCCGCAGTCAATTATGGTCTCGGGGACTACACCCAGTGGGTGCACTCTGCTTGCCCCCACTGGTCAAAAGATTCAATCGGCAACAACATTATCAGCTCAAAGTGCGAATCCGTTCAGTGACAAATCAAAACACCGAGTGGGTGTACATATACAAGGCGCAGACAGATGCAAAGATTCTTGGAAAGAAAGTTTTCAGGTACCATATCCTAACAGAACAAGCCAGAAGAGTCAGTCGATGATCTACTAACCTAGACGTTGCTCTAGAGAGCGGAGCTGGCATCATAAGCAGCTTGGTTGGCTTCCTGCACCATCCTCATCTTCTCCATCATAATGCCCGCCTGGCGTATAGCCTCTTTTGCAGCACCCACTTGGTCCTCTGGGACGTGATGTGTAGCAAAAAGTGAAGGTGGATCGGCGGGAGTCTGTGCAGCTGACGAGGAAGGCCGAGCACTCGACAGCGGTATGGCGAAGGAGACAGAAGTCTGATTGGCATCGCCGGCGTCCTGAATTACCGGTTCCGCCACCGGTGTCGATTGAAGCGTCTTGCCAGCGGACGTTTTCCTTTTTCTTCTCCCCAAGGGCCTCTGTGGCTCGTCCTCGTCGGCGTCGGGGAGGTCAATGACGTTGAGGGCTGTAAAAAGATCAGTCACCAAAGTTTCATCACCCGATTGGATATATCGCAGTTCAATCGACAAATCAAAGACAAAATCACGAGGATTGTACCCAGATTGGAGGTCACCGCATCTTCCATTTCCTCATCCTCGTTCTTATAAGCATAGGTCCCAGAGGTAGCGGCACTGCCAGTTTCAAGATTCATTCGGTCAAACCAAGGGAAAAATAAACAGCACAGAACGTCGAGTAAAAGCGAAAGAAGAACACTCACGTAGAAGCAACAGGAACGTCAATTTTGATTCTCAGCAGCGCCTTCCGAGTCTTCTGCACTACAACCTTGGACTGCTTTGGAGCTTTTTCAGTTGGTGCCGGAGAGGACGTCCGAGGACGCTTTGACGACTGCCCGGTCTGAACGGTCGCCTTGTCACGGGCGCTCGCCGGGTCGTGAGTAAGTTTGGATCGCCTTTCCCTGCGGGGAGGAGAGTCGACCTCTTCTTCATCACTCGGGTGGTCGCTCTCCTCGCCCCCCTCTCCGTCGGAGTGCCACCCGCCGCTTTCACCACCGCTTGCCTCCCCCTCCGGGTCCTGCTCCTGCTCTCCGTTGGGCATCGAATACATTTCAGTAAAGGCCTGGAAGAAAACAAGCAAGACAAAGTCAGTCGGTGAAGCATAAACAGTTGCATGTTAAATCAAGATGACACTCGGTAATTCAGAATCGGACCTTGTCTGGTTCGTAGGATTGGTCAAGTGGAGGGATTCTCCTGGCTCCTCTGGGGTTATCCTTGTTGCCAGTGATACTCTTCAACCACTTCTCCACCGTATCCTCGTCGACTTCTTCTGGGTGCACCCGAGTGGAATCTTCAATGCCCGAATACATCCATATTGGATGGTCGCGGGCTTGAAGTGGCTGAATGCGTCGTCTGAGGAAGACTTCCAGCAGATCCATTCCAGTTACACCCTCACGGATGAGATAGACCACTCGCTCAACCAGCACTTTCACCTCCGCTTTCTCCCCTAGAGTGACTTTCAAGGCGGAGGGCTTCTCTACGCGAGCCATAGAAAAAGGAGGAATTCCAGTCGACTGACCTGGAGTCGGCTGGTCTTTGCAGTAAAACCAGGTCGACTGTCATCCTCGTACTGACTCAGGAAGAGTTATGGCTGGGAAAGAGCTCTTACCCCTCATCTGAATCCCAAGACCCCCACACATCTGGATCACCTGAGTCCTCTCGTCACTCGGGTTAGCCTTTTTGACCGACTGGGAGCGACACATGAAAATGTGCTTGAAGAGACCCCAGTGTGGTCGACAACCCAAGAAGTTTTCGCACAGAGGCACGAAAGCAGCAAGATATATGATGGTGTTGGGGGAAAAGTGATGAAGTTGTGCTCCAAAGAAATTCAAGAAAGCCCGGAAAAAAGGATGCGGAGGCAGAGAAAATCCGCAGTCGATGTGAGTGGCAAGGAGGACGCACTCACCCTCCCGCGATCGAGGTTCCGTCTCATCCTCCGGGAGCTGCGCCGATCCGTGAGGAATCAGCCCCTCCTCCGCCAGATCGTCGAGGTCATCCTGACTAATCGTCGACCGGATCCAGTCACCCTGGATCCAGCCGCGGGGCAAACCGGACCGCGACGAGGATCCGCCCCGGCTGGACTTTTTCCCCTTCGCCTTCGTCGTCGCCTTCTTCGTGCGCTCCAGAGCCACCGTCTTTTCTTTCCCCATCGCCGTGAACGGAGCTCGAGCGGAGCGGCGGCGCTATAGGAGGAGCAGGCGCAGTAGGGAAAACTGAGAAGAGAGAAGAAGAATGAGGACACACTGTTCAAAAACCCCGGTCCGGCGCCTTATATGGGGTTGCTTCCGAGTGACTGACCTATAGGCCCGGGCAATCTTATCCAATCCTGCAACAGTCGCGCGCGTCATGCGTGGCAAAAAAGGCGGCACGGAATCGAGGCGGCCTTGCCTTATCCAGCCCGATTACTGCGGCCTCCTCCGCCCTGCGCGCTTCCCAAAATTAGAATCCCGCGAGATCCGCGGGCAGCAGAGCAACTTGTCAGACGGAAGATCCCCACCACATTAGCACTCGGACCTCTTCCAGCAAAAGTTCACTCGACAAAACCAGGAATGGATGAAGGCGACTGAAAAAGAAGTTGGTGTCACCACCTCGGTTCCACTAGTAGAAAAAGGGCCTTTAGTCCCGGTTCATAAGGGCCTTTAGTCCCGGTTCTGTAACCGGGACTAAAGGGTCGGTACTAAAGCCTCCCCCTTTAGTCCCGGTTCTTACACGAACCGGGACTAAAGGCCCTCCACGTGGCCGCTGCCTGGAGGTCCACCTTTAGTCCCGGTTGGTAACACGAACCGGTACTAAAGGAAATTTTATGATTTATTTTTTGAAAAAAAAATTGAATTTTTTTTTATTTTTTTTATTTTCAAATTTCTGAATTATTTTAACCTCTAATCTCTAATCACCCCTCATCACTGCTCAATTTAACCTCTAATCTCTAATCACCCCTCATCATTCCAAATCATCTAACTTCCCGGACGGTCACCCATCCTCTCACTACTCCAACCTGAGCAAAATTAACTTTCGGGTTCTATTCTCCCTCGTTTCCAAGTCTGCACTTGTTGTTTTCCTGACAATAGTAAGATGTCAATCCTATTAACCCTTAGGAATTTAGCTTGAGCATGAAGTCACACATTTCACTGTTTGAGTTTGAAACTATTGTTCTAAAAAACAATAATTATTTAGTAACACTAATATTTCTTGAATAAGTAGTTTGTCCATAGTTTGACCACAGTTTGACCAGATTTGACCAAAATTCAAAAAAACTGAAACAATTATTTCGTAACACTAATATTTCTTGAATAATTAGTTTGACCATTGTTTGACCATAATTTTACCACAGTTTGACCACAATTGGACCAGATTTGACCAAATTCAAAAAAACTGAAATAATTATTTAGTAGCACTAATATTCTTGAATAATTATTTAGTAACACTAATACTTCGAATAAGTAGTTTGACCATAGTTTGACCAGATTTAACAAAAAATCAAAAAAAAAGAAATTTGAGCATAACTTTTTTTCCTTTTAGAATTTGAGGATTCTAAAAATTTGCAAACAGGTCGTAGGCTGTCAAAATTGGATACGGATTTTCGTGCTAAACATTTTGATATATTATACGTTTTTTCTGACATCGTATGCAAAAGTTATAGCCGTTTTACATTTTCCCTACACTTTTTGCAAAACATGTCCAAATTTAAGTTTTTAAATTTTCCTAACTAGTACATGTAGTAACATAACTACGTCTGGAAGGATTTTAATTTTTGAAGTTTTTATCATTTTCTTTTGCTTTTTACAAAACTGAAAAGGCGATCCACAAGGGGGGTAGAGTTTGAAAATGGGACCTTTAGTACCGGTTCGTGCCACGAACCGGTACTAATGCCTCAAACCCCATTAGTACCGGTTGGTGGCTCGAACCGGGACTAAAGGTCTAGCCTTTAGTACCGGTTGGTGCCACCAACCGGTACTAATGGGCATCACACCTTTTAGTCCCGGTTCGTGGCACCAACCGGGACTAAAGGTCCCATTTAAACCGGGACTAATGCCTGTACGGTGCCCTAGCCGCTCGAACTGGGACTAATGCTCACATTAGTCCCGATTCGTAATGCAACCGGGATTAATGCTCTTTTCTGGCTGAACCAAAGCCCTGTTTTCTACTAGTGTTCGTTGATCCAAAACAAGACACACCCGAAGCACGAAAAATGAGTCAGAAGTATTTTCAACTCCTTCTCCACTCAAACCCTGATCCATTCAGGGGCTAATGATGAGGACATGTACCTAGGGTAGGGTCGCAGGCCTGACCTAAATACCCTCCCCAAGGACCATCACGCACTCGACCAGAAACATTTCCACTCGGAGGAATCAAGATCACTCGACCGTAACAAGAAACACTCGACGGACAGAAGACCTAAAGTCACTCTACACAGCAACGGTCGAGCATTAACTCCTAGACTTAATAGCCATTTATAACACTTTATTACGGACGTTAGCAGTAACGCCCCCCTCTTGATGTACCTTAAATCCCTTGTAACGTGGGCTGGCCGGGGTCCTGGCGCACTCTATATAAGCCACCCCCTCCACATGCACAAGGGTTCGCACCCCCTGTAAAAAACACGCATATAATCCAGTCGACCGCCTCCGGGCTTCGAGACGTAGGGTTGTTACTTCCTCCGAGAAGGGCCTGAACTCGTAAAACTCGTGCGTACAGCTTCTCCATAGCTAGAATCTTGCCTCTACATCCCTACCCCCATTCTACTGTCAGACTTAGAACCACGACAGTTCATACTCCTTTGCTCTTGCATCACTGTATTTACTCATAACAACTAATTTCAAATTTGAAGGATGCAATTGAAACTCCAATGGTGCAACAGGTATGTTTTAAACGTGTTTCTTTAACATGTTTGCTGTTGTAACTTGCTCTATGTTGATTTCAGTTTCAATTGACTAAACAATTATGTTCTCATGCCATGCACATTACAAGTGTTGTTATTGCTGTGTAGTTTCCCACAATTATATTCTGTCTGTGCTACTTTGTCTTAAATAGATATGTTTTTAACTGTCTCTATCTTGATTTGGCAACATAAACTAGAATGATATAGACCATACAATGACCATACTACATAGATATATGTTTGTTTCATGCTGTTATCCTGTCCACCTTACTACTGAACTGGTTTACCAAAATGAGTTTCATATACAACATGGTAAACCTGTGATGTGTCCGTTTGTTTCTCTTTTAGAATGCGGATAAAATATTGGAGAAGAGTACCCCGTTATGCAATGGTAAAGGAAGTAATGCAGATAAGGTTCAAGATAGTGAGACATCCATGTTGGTCTCCAAGAAAGCTGATAAAGACTATACTGAAGACACTAAGACAACCCCAAAGTCCTGTCTTGATGTAGTGTTCGAGTTACTGGCCACTACTGCTGGCCCCAGCTCTTCGAACTCGCTGCCTGAATCAGTTCGGCTTCTTGAGTCTCAACTTCAATTCGAAAGACATCGATCAGATGTTATGCGATAGGAAGCCGAAGGACTGAGGAAGTCCCTACAGAATTCAGATGCATACTTTCTGGTGCAACAGCAAGTGCTGGAGGATTTAAGCGCCAAACAAGAGAAAGTTAATAAGCTTGCTGAGCATCTTGCCAGCATTATGGGTACCCAGGATATTATTTCTTGAGCTCTTATGAAGTGGTTTCAGTTCTGGACTTGTTTTGCTGTGGCGTTTATTTGCACTGGTCGCCAATTTTGACAACCAGTGTATGTGAAATGCTGCTTTGTTCCCTATATTTGCATTGGTGGCGAACTTTGATGCCCAATGGATGTAATATGTGTAATAGTCGTGATAGCGTAGCGTCAGTTGCTTGCTTATTTGTTTCCTTCTAGTCTTGTTTATTTGTTTGCTTGTACTCAGTGCAGTTCTTTTTCCGCGGTTTGCTAGTGGCCGCAATAACCTATTTTTAAAAACAAGGCCACAATAACCATGGGCTTTATATTTACTGTAGTGACCCTGGGCCTCCTACGGGCCGTAGAAACAATGGGCCTTCTACGGGCCATAGAAACAATGGGCCTTCTATGGGCCGTATCATCAATGCGCCTTCTACGAGCTGTATGATCGATTGGCCAAACATGGGCCAATAACAAACCGCATTATGGGCCATAAACGGGCTAGAGTTGGAATCATCCGTTCACGGGACAACCATAATGGGCCGTCGTTAATTGGCCGTATTTGATGACGCTATGAAAACGGCCCAACGGATTAACCGGCCACAAACGGGCTGACTCTAACCACAGGTTGAATTTGGCCCACAAGCAGAAAGGGACAGTAACGGGCCGTAAGTAACCGAATGCTGGAAATGAGCCCAAGAATAAATGGGCCCTGAGAAGGCCGAAAGATAACATGAGCTGGAAACGGCCCAATGGAATAATGGGCCGTTAATGGGTATAAAGTGATACATTGTTCATTACGGGCCAGTTTCACCATGGGCCGTTAATGGGCCAAGAGTTACAAAGGGCCTCATATGGGCCGAAATACGTCATGGGCCATACATGGGCGGGAAGTTAAAACGGGCTGGAATCATATTGGACGGCCCAGATAGTGCTACTGGGCCTAATTCGGATCGGCCGTAACAGGCCCTGGGTTAGCGGGCTGTAAATGGGCTATATGCGAATAGGCCGTTAACACGCTTTCCATGGGCCGGCCCGCTACCTTTTGACCAAGTCAAACGGGCTGGCCTTTTCACAGGAATGGGCCTCCGTTGGGCCGTGCCACGTGTCGACGTATCATAGGCGCCTTCGGTCCAATGAGTGGATGACATCTGTCCCAACGGTGAGCCGGCACGTGTTTCCTCCAGCCAATGATGATTTTACACATGGAAAGTCCCCATTGGTCGAGGCTGTTAACGGGTTATCGGATCCAAACCGGAACCCAATAGCTTAACGGCGACCCGTTACGGTGGATTCCACGTGTCATCACCCGTGATGAAAGCACTTCTATGACGCACGATTTATCGTCATGGAAGTGGACACTTTCGTGATGATAATTTTGGTAATGCCATGGAACACTTCTACGACAGCACAGGTATGCCTATGTTGATTCTGTCATAAAATCATCATGGATGTACATGCATGATAGAAAACGTGACCTACTGTGACAAACACGTGTCATCACATAAGTGTATTTTTTTGTAGTGAGTGCCTCCTTCCCCAAAACGGCCAGGGATCCAGCCGGAAGCAGAGCAATGGCAAGCATCATCGCAACAATAAGTAGATGATTAGATCCTCATTTCTCCTAGTTTAGTATGCATGTAATTGCTTACTTTGGTCTGTGGGTATGTTATGTGTGTAGTCACTTGTGTAATTGTATGCTTAATTTGGTTTTGCAATGTTGTCTTTTTAAGTATATATGTTGATGCTCTGTAGACACAGCAAATCACATCGCACACTGATTAAACAATGGAACCCGTCGGTGATGATTTCATCAATCATTGACAATTGTATATCAGCAATCATTTGCTCACAACACACACGGCATTTTAACAGGAATCGTCTGTGTTGTTATCGGTCTTCCCACATGTTTCCAATTACAGACCTATTTTCCGCGTATCACACACATCTTTTTAAGTTGAACCGTTTCTGTTCTCCTGGCTCAACGCAAACAGTTCATCCGAGTGAACCCTATGCCGTATATCGCGCATGCCTTCATCTGGCTGCCCGTTTCTGTTGTTCCGCCTCATCACAAACAGTTTATCCGAGTGGACGGTATGCCGTATATCGCACACGCCTTCATCTGGCTGCCCGTTTCTTTTGTTTTGCCTCATCGCAAACAGTTCATTGAACTGAACCGTATGCCCCTCATTGCACACGCAACTAAAATCTGAACCGTGTTCGATGTATCCTTCATCGCAAACGTTTTGCATCTTTTTTACGGTTATTTTACATCACTGTTTGCGATTAATGCATCGCACACAATTTCGTCAAAGGGTCTGTGATCGTAGTATCGCGCTAGCAACATCCTGCAATAGTGTTTTTTCACTTTGCCATCCTTCTTATCTGCCAAATATTTGGGGAAGTTCCGCTTCTAGTGACCATTTCCCTTGCAGTAGAAGCCCTCAGTTTCGGGCTTGGGTCCAGCTTTGGGCGTCTTCACGGTAGTAGCAACTTGCTTGCCATTCTTCTTGAAGATCCCTTTCTTTCCCTTGCCCTTTTTCTTGAAACTAGTGGTCTTGTTAACCATACACACTTGATGCTCCTTCTTGATTTCTACCTTCGCCAATTTCAGCATCGCGAAGAGCTCGGGAATCGTTTTCATCATCCCTTGCATATTATAGTTCATCATGAAGCCTTTATAGCTTGGTGGCAGTGACTGAAGAACTCTATCAATAACATACTCATCCGGGAGCTCAATTCCCAGCTGAGTCAAGTGGTTATGATACCCACACATTTTGAGTATGTGTTCACTGACAGAGCTGTCCTTCTCCATCTTGCAGCTATAGAACTTGTTAGAGACTTCATATCTCTCAACCCGGGAATTTGCTTGAAATATCAACTTCAGCTCTTGGAACATCTCATATGCTCCGTGGAGTTCAAAAATTTTTTGAAGTCCCGGTTCTAAGCCGTAAAGCATGGCACACTGAAATATTAAGTAGTCATCAGATCAAGCCTGCCAGACGTTCCTAACATCTGCAGTAGCTCCTACAGCAGGTCTGTCACCTAGCGGTGCATCGAGGACATAATTTTTCTGTGTAGCAATGAGGATAATCCTCAAGTTACGGACCGAGTCCGTGTAGTTGCTACCATCATCTTTCAACTTAGCTTTCTCTAGGAACGCATTAAAATTTAGGGGAATGGTAGCACGGGCCATTGATCTACAACATAGATATGCAAAAACTATTAAGACTAAGTTCATGATAACTTAAGTTCAATTAATCAAATTACAAATGAACTCCCACTTCAATTAACATCCCTCAAGTTATCTAAGTGATACATGATCCAAATCAACTAACCCATGTCCGATCATCATGTGAGATGGGGTAGTCATCAATGGTGAATGTCTCTATGTTGATCATATCTACAATATGACTCATGTTCGACCTTTCGGTCTCTAGTGTTCTGAGACCATATCTGTACATGCTAGGCTGGTCAAGTTTAACCCAAGTATTCTGCTCGTGTAAAACTGGCTTACACCCGTTGTATGTGAACATAGAGTCGATCACACCCGATCATCACGAAGTGCTTCAAAACGACAAACTTTAGCAACGGTGCATACTCAGGGAGAACGCTTTTATCTTGAAATTAAGTGAAGCGTGTTTGACAAGAGAAAAATCTTATATGTCTCTCCATGAGAAAGGAAGAGCGGGAGTTTGATTTCTCTCATGCGCCGGGGAAAAGAAATGTGTGCGGGTGTGCCAGTGTACCGTAGTACACGAAGAAAAGTGGTACGGGAAACAAGTATTTCATTTATGTCTTTGGATGAACAAAATTACAAGATCCCATAACATGAATGCGCTCCGTGGCCTACTAGCGCGGCCAGCCTGACTATGGCGATGAGCGGTCTCCTAGTTCCTGGGGCCTCGAAAAGCTCCCGGTTAATTACTCCCACGAGTTGCTCCGCGAGATACCTCCAATTAAGTTGTGTGGTCGTCTTCGTCGTCTTTGCTTCACAATCTCCATGCATGATGATGATGGTGTGTGTGTGTGTGGTGTGGGCCGCGGCAAAGCCCGTGTCCTCATCGGTACACGTGCCACTCTAAACATGGATTTATGCTAGCCATGTCCGCCCTCACTGTCGTGCCTCGTCGATCTTGATAGCGTTGATGTAGTCCATGTTAAAGTTGCATGGGTCCTTCCCTGCTCGGACTTCTTGACGGTGTAGCAGCTTCATCGAGGTACGCAAGGGGTTCGTCTCGCGAGAGTATTCTTATGGAGACCGGCGTCGGTGTAAAACCAACGCACGCTCGTGGCGGCGTTGCCGGTGTGGTTGGCGCCTCGTCTCGGCTGGACGCCGAATTTACGGCGGTCCACCAAGACAAGGGCACCACCTCACGGGGCCATCGGGAGTTAGTGTTGGTGAAGTAATGTCGCCTCCTCGCCACCATGCCTCGTCTTCATGGGCTCCGTGCCACAAATAGCACCATGTAGTGGTAAGAGGTGGTGAAGCCACATCATTGTGTAGCACCGTCTTCTTCGCATCATGGGCTCCGTGTTGTGGGCAGCACCGAGGGTGTGTGTCATTTTCATGGCTCCGGGTCGCGGGCTCCATCTTGACGAGGTAGACATTGGTGGTAATGTCCCGCGAGCTCCACACCTCCATCCATTGCGGCACCAGCTTGGTGATGTTGATGATGAACGTCATCCTGGCGAGCTCCATGTCCTCATCGTCCTCCACGGCACGCGGTGGCATCCCCGCGAGATCCATGCCTCCAGGGTCCAGCTTGATGATGTTTCCGTTGGGGGCATCCTCCTTCTGAGCTCTGCCACATGATCCTCCGTGGTACTGCGTTGATGATGTTGACGATGGGCGTCATCTTGGCGAGCTCTACGCCGCCATCCACTGCGGTGCCATCCTCATGAGCCTCCACGCCTTCGTCCTCCATGGCACTGGCTTGATGAAGTTGATACTGGCGTCGTCTTGGCGAACTCCATGCCGCGATCTACCGTGGCACGGCGGCGACCACCTCGCGAGCTCCACACCTCCCTCCATGGCGTCGACTGGATGAAGAAGACAACGAGCATCATCCTGGCGAGCTCCGTGCCTTCGTCTTCCTTGCGATCCCCACACCATGATCCTCCGTGGCTCCGGGTTGATGATGTTGACGATGGCATCGTCTTGGCGATCTCCGTGCCTCCGTCCTCCATGGCACAGCGGCGGCATCCCCAACGGGCTCCACGCCTCCGTCCTCCGGCCCAAGCATTATGAAGTAGATGACGGGTGTCGTCCTAACGAGCTCTGCGACGCCATCCTCTGTGACACGGCGGCGACCTCCGATTCTTCATGGCCCCTGCTTGATGGAAGGTTGGCTGCCTCGTCACCGTGGGTGGTGCCTTGTGAAGTGTGGGAGTAGCCTCATCTTTGGTGAGCTTGATGAAGATGATAGCACCATCGAAGTGTTGCAAGCTTACGAGATCCACCGTGCCGCCACCGTGCTGTATATGCATGCAAAAAAGTAAAGGACGAAGGAGACATTAGATGTTAATTTTACCGTCCAGGAACATCAGCTTGGCGGCGTCCATGTCACTGTTGAGGTCTGTCTTTAGCTACGTGCGCTTCGCCGGCATCCTCGTGTGCCTCGAGGTGGCCTCCCGATCTTTGGTTCTCCTGCGTCTCGCCGGCCGCGTGCGTTTTCTTTGTGCGTGATTGTTATCTGCGTGCTTGGGTTTTTGGTGCCTACGTGATTGCGGTGACCTGGTGGTTGGATCCCTCGGGGCCTCCTCTGGCTGGGTATTTATTGGATGGGAGGCGCTAGGGTGCTGGAGGCATCTGCCGATTTTCTTTCCTTGTATCGTTCTTCATCTTGACGCCCAAGCTGCACAACTAAAAGGAAAACTTCAACACATACCTTGTTATTTTATGTATGCCTTTCCGGTTCCTTTCTTTTGTTTCCAAACGTACTGCGCAAGAACGTGCTGGCTTTGCCTTATTCCATGTATATTCCATGTATATGTGTATGGATTTAAACCAATGGAGCACGCCGGCTGGCTCATCACGGCGAACACAAGTCGACCCATGTGATATAGCCCATACGGTTTCAATACAGCTCTGGGCCAAATAAACATTGTGTGTATTCAAGAACATATATACGCATGCTCGTCGGCCCGCCGTAGTTACTCAAATACGTATGTATTTTTTATGTACACTCATGGTATTTCGGTACGTACATACTCGAGCCTGCCGGCCAGCCGTAGATACTCAAATACATACAAATACTATGTCGTTATGTATTTGACATTGCATGCAGAGATTGATACGTGACACGGTGTGCACATGCATGTGCACAACTAGTCCATCAACCCAAGAGATGTGCACTGTGCGTGCATGCATATTTCTCTCTCTCTTTTTTCTTCTTTTTTACACTCATGGGCACTCCTTACTACATGCATGTATGCACTATGGGCAGAAAATAATTGCACAAGTTATTATTGGACAAATTCGTATTTTATCCTCTCTCTATACTCCTACTACTTGTAGTGGAAAAAAATCTCATCGAACAAATGCCCCCTCGCCGAGTTGAGCTTGAGTGCGAAGCAAATTGAGCTTGACTCGGCAAATATGTCTTTCCTCTTTCCTTGGCGCATGCATGATTCATGTGCAGCCTGAAGAACAAGTTTGGAGTTGACATCTTCATGGCAATCATGAGTTCCATTCTGAAGATGATTGATTAGTAAAAATGTGTCTTAGTGTAGGTATGTCCATCCACACATGTGTTCTTTAGGGACCTCGTTGGATCGTATAACATGAACCATGCCAACCAACAAAGCATCCCTATCCCATCTTCATTCCATGGCGAAACAACATGCCTTGTCCTGAAAACAGAAATAAACAGAATTTACCAATCTTGTCACGACCGTCACGCTGCTTTGGTGCCAGCCGACTTGATTGGAGGGTTTCACATATTCACGCTGGCCGCACTGGCGTGTTGCACTGCTCCCATGATCTCCGTGTGTTGATGTAGGCGAGGCGTCGATAGACCATCGATAGCTCCCCTTCGTTGAGCGAACCGTCACACCATCCATGGTGTGACAATTCTGGTGGTGCGCCGGGACGCCATCGGCCTTACGAATAATTGAGGGGTTGACGTTGCCCCCATGCTTCATTGTTGTTGGAGACGGGGTTGCGGAGACAAATCGGCGCCACCTTCACAAGTGTATAGATGTCATCTTCTAGCGGCCATCGTACATGTCGGTGTAGAAGATTGGTTGCCAGGGTGTCGCCGGCGTTGTCATGGATGCTTCGGTATCGCTGCACCCCAAACGACCATGTTGTAGGTTGATGTAGATGTTTGACGCCGGGATGTGTATCACGACATCATGAAGGGTGTCAACATGGCTGCAAAGATATCGGAGAGACACAAAAAGAAACACCGAACAAAACAAAGCAAGCAAAAAAGGTTTTTTAAAATGTTGGCTTTCCCGTTATACACCAGCTATAGACGTGATATCCGAGAAGGCTAATGAAGGACTTGTCATTGGGAAACGTCGAAAGACCTGGACGATTGCAACTCAACAACTTAAATAGTTTCGGTGTTCATGTATGAACACGCCATGTTTCGGGATGCTTCCGAGAGGCAACAGAAATTCATACTCTAGCCCATCATCATACTGAGGGCCCCACAGCTCGACATGCCCCCTGCACATACCCCATGAACCCAGAGACTTGGGTATGGTAGGTTCAGGGCAAATGGTTTTGGGACAAAGGCTTGGCGATTTTTCTTCGTGCATATTGAGGGGTGGTGAACAGTTCTCTCCCGCCTTCCTTCCAGTGGGTTCCTTACTGCTTGGGAACACTTGATAGCTTCTTTGACTCTTGGGATTTTTTTCTTGAATTTGCTTCTTCGACTTTTGGAATTTTATTATGATTGCTCACGCAGATGATTGATTGGCCGCAGACTTCATGGACTTGCTTTGACATTCGGCTCAAACTTCTTGGGGACACTTCTTCCAGGATTCTTCAGGGACCCAGCTTGGGAACTTGGAAGGCAACTGTTCACCTCTGTGGACTAGGAAAAACCCTCTAGCACTTTATTTGGAGCTTCTGGTAGCGCACCCCAGGGTTTCCATGTGACTATACACCAAACCAACTTGTGTTGGGTCAGGCAGCCATCCATGATCTTTTCCTATAGTCTTCCCTGGAGTGTGAGCCTCTGTGAACACGAGGCATGCCAGGAAACATGAAGAGCGCGGGTCTCAATACTCAGAAGTGCCCAAGTAATCATCTTCGCTGCCTCCAGAAGCATACACCTGGTACGTGTCGTACATTGTAGGCGTAGGAGCGGCTCCACCTGCAACTTTACACATTGTGCCACCCTCCAACAAGTCCTAGGGTAGCCAAAACTTCAATCAACAACATGGTATGATAGGGGGAAACTTTTTTTGGTGGACTTAGTCCGTAAAAATTGAGGAAAACTAGATATATCCACGAAATGTTAAGGAGAATGCATAATGGATCCAAAAGCCCACAGAAAAAGTTTCCCCAATGAAAATCCTAAAGGAAACAAAAGAGGCAAAATTTTAAGAAAAAATATTTTTTTTGAGGAACCTTCCGTCATTGGGGGCATAGGTTAGACTCCCTGGGAATCGATGAGCTCGTATGCTCCCCCGTCGTTATACTTGCTCGATGACGTATGGTCCTTCCCACTTTTGCTCGAACTTTCCCTTCGTTCTGTGCGTCACGACGATGGGCCACCTGAGCATGAGGACCAACTCGCCTTTTTGGAAGACGCGTTGCTTGACGAGCTTGTCATAAGCTCTCGCCATATTCTAGCGGTAAAGCTCCAGGTTCTGTAGGGCATGAAGTCACCCCTCTTCAAGGGCTTCAAGCTCCTGAAACCGCTGTTGTACCTGTTCATCTAGGGTGGTCTCATATTGGATAGCCACCCTCAAAGAGGGTAGCTGGACCTCCAGTGGTAGGACCGCCGCACTCCTGTAAACGAGAGAAAACAGAGTCGCCCGTGTTGGGGTACAGACTGTGACGCGGTATGCCCATAAGGACTCAAAGAGACGGTCATGCCAGTCTCTCCTGCTCCTTGTAACCGCCTTCTTGAGTATCTTGCTGGGTGTCTTGTTGAAGGCTTCGATTGCACCGTTCGCTTGGTGTAGATGGTGGGGATGTGCTGATGAAGTGAAGTGGAGAGCGGTACGCCCATCGCTCTGGCCATGATTAGCCATATCCATCCGTCTTTTCGATTATCCGATGATGAAGTGGGCGGCCTTCGCCTTGTCGGTGCCCGGCCTGGTGGTGTCCGCCTTGTTGGTGTCAGACTGGATGACTTGTCTTCGCCTTGTCGGTGCGTGGCAAGATATGGATTGCTTCATTGGAAAAATACATGTCGATGGAGTATAGCTTTGCCTTGACGGCGCTAAGACGATGTTGGTGATGTGCATCGGTGTGGATGTTGGTGTATAGGTGGGAGATGTCACTACCACAACAAGTGGAAACACATGATTGGCATGCCGAAACCATGCAAGACGGCCCAGTCAATGATGATGAGTTGTTTAGGACATTACGGTGTCGGTGTAACCAACAACCTTGTCAAGTTAAGAGTCGGCGCGAACGCCACCCGACAATGGCTTGTGTCAGCTGTGATGTAGACGGCACCTCACCATGGGGTGGGCTCCATGTCGGCAACGGTGTAGACGAATCTCCGTCTCAGTGGCGGTGCTGATGCACTACAAAAAAAAGACACATCCGTGACATTTTGGGCCGAACGAATTTTTTTCTGTCATACTTATGACACTTCCATGACGATAATTGTGACAAAACCCGGTATCATCATAGATGTGGTGGGGTCCTACTTCTATGACAAAAAATCATGACAGAAAATGGGCTTTTCGTCCTGGGCGGGCCGGAGACGCAGTTGCATGACATTCTTTGGGCCGTCCATGACGGAAAAAACCATGGTAGAAGCGAGGGCGAGGAAAATATCGAGGAGTTCCCGGTTACGGTGGGTGGTCGGGGGCCGAGCGATGCGCGTTTCTCTCGTACATACGCGTGTGTGTGCGAGGTGTTGGGCTCTAACTGAACCCGAGCGAGGCGTTGGGCTCTAACTGAACCCGGGCGATTGCACTGCAGGCTACGCGTTACTGAACCCGAGCGATCGATCGATCCCTTGCTGTTAACTGAACCCGAGTGTGATTCCTTTGCTACTGCTGCTAACTGAAGCCGATCGATGCTGCCTCTAGATGAACAGTGAGCGTTGTTGAGGGTGTTTGGATGAACAGTTCCTGGTGGGGGTTTGGATCAACAGGACCCCGTGGTAGTAGAGGCCGTTGCTGCTGGATGAACAGTACCCCGGTCGATCGAGCAGGTGGATGAACAGGACCCCGTGGAGGGCTGGATGAACAGGACCCCGTGGAGGGTTGGTTGAACAGTAGGCGGTGGAGGGCTAGTTGAACAGTAGCCGGTGGAGGGCTGGATGAACAGTAGCCCGTGGAGGGGTGGTTGAACAGGACCCCCGTGGAGAGGGTTGGTTGAACAATAGCCGGTGGAGGAGCGCGCGGTGGAGGCTGGATGAACAGGAGCCCGTGGATGAACAGTCGCAGGTGGAGGCTGGAGGAGGTTGACGGTGGATGAACAAGAGCCCGTGGAGGCTGGAGGAGGTCGACGGTGGAGATGAACAGTATCCCGTGGAGTCCCGTTTTGCGGTACGCCACACCCCTCCCGATGAACATGACCCCCGTTTCGACCGTAGCGCTCCAACACCAGTCTGTTTCCTCCGTTTTGCGGTACGCCACCCCCCTCCCGATCAACAGGACCCCGTTTCGACCATAGGAGGTCCGTTTCCTCCATTTTGCGGTACGCCAGACCCCTCCCGATGAACAGGATCCTGTTTCCACCATGGCCGGTTGAACACAAGGCCGTTTCCTGCGTTCTGCGGTACGCCAGGCCTCGTTTCTATCGGCTATTCCGTCCAAGCCGGTTGGCTCCCGATGAACAGCACGAGTTCTGTTGCCTCCCGATGAACACGACGCATTCCGTTGCCTCCCCATGAACACGACGACGACGCAGTTTCTCCGTTCCAACCTAGCCACAGCCATGTACACGAGCCCTGGCCGTACGTACGCGTGAGTAGGCGTTCGAGACCCCGCCCGTATGTACGTATGTGGCCGTATTTTCTTTCTTGCACCCTGGCCGCTGTACGTACGTGTACATGGTACGTGCGCGCCTCTACTACCACACGTGTGCGCCTCTACTATGACACCTGCCCTTCCTTGCACGGCCACGGTTCATCGCTGTAGCCTGCAGATAGACCGATCGACCAGTATGTACGTACACGTTCGTGACCAGAATGACAACGCTACGTACGCTTTGACCGGGTGGGTCCCGACTGTCAGGCACTTCCTTGCGTGCGAAGATGTAGCTAGTGGGTCCCAGCAGTCAGGGGACGAATCGTTTTTTTCTGCAATATGGACGCACTTCCTTGCGTGCGAAGATGTAGCTGGTGGGTCCCAGCAGTCAGGGGGTGAATCATTTTTTTTTGCCCGTAATATGGACGCACTTCCTTGCGTGCGAAGATGTAGCTGGTGGGTCCCAGCAGTCAGGGGGAAACGTTTTTTTCAAGAAATACGGTGGCCCGTCCGGTGGGTCCCTGCTGCCAGGTGGAGGAATAATTATTTTCCGCGTAATAAGGAGGCACTTCCTTGCTGCGGCCGTGGACCCAGCTGTCAGCTTCTCCACGTACAGTACTGTTCCGATGGAAGTCGGTCGTTGACCACATTGACCACGCCGCGCCGAGAGCACCAAGGCGGTGGACGACGGTGAGGCCTACGAAGGGGACGACGCGGAGCCGTGGAAGACACGGCAGTGGATGCCCACGCGGAGAGGAGTACGAGGGTTCACTGGTTCGGCTGCGGTGTGAGGATGCCGTCGCCGCAGGGCCTGGCTAGCGGTGGGAGTGGTAGGGGGAGGTGAGGCCTCCGCGGCAGCACAGCCGACCACGGGAGGCAGGAGCAAGCGGCACGACCGGTGCTGCTTTGGGCGGCTGGAGCAAGAAGACCAGAGATTGAAGAATCACAACAGCCGTTGGATGGACATCGTACGGTCACTGCAGTTAGAATTGTTTATATTAACTAAGTTGACAAAGCCCTTGGAACGCGTCAACTTAGTAGGCCCACAGGTCAGCCTCCGAATCGGTGCGCCCCAGATGTCAGGGAGAGGAATCATTTTTTGGGTGCCTGAAGCTAGAATATCCGAGATTAAAGAAGAAGCACGACATCCGTTGGATGGACATCCAACGGACACTGCTGCTAGAACCGTGTGTTGACTATAAGTTGACAAAGCCTTGCATACGCATCAACTTAGTAGGCCCACAAGTGTGTGGCAGAGAACTTATAGCCCATTTGCAATTTGTAAGAATGTACAACCCATTTTGAATTCTAATGGAATTTACTACAACCGATTTACAGTTTGTGAAAAGTACAACCCATTTTCTAGCTACGACAACGATTAATAATTTCAACCAACCGTTCAAAACAGAATTCAATAAAATTTCTCACATTTTGATGGGATCTAAAATATTTTTATCCCAAAATTTCTAGTCAGATTAAATACAATTTCAATATAAATTTGTATTACGTAAAAATCCAACGAAACATTGCACGCGCAACAATTAATGAAATTAAAATTTTCAAAATCCAGAAATATTACTTTATAAAGTAATTACCAGTTTGGTGCATTTTTTTATAGTTACTGCCCAGTTTTTATAATTACATCCCATTTATTATTTATTAAAGCCCATTTTCTTGTTAAGCCCAATGCATCCCTCCTAGGAAAGATTTGCAGCCCAGCGGGACGGAGAATAACAAGTTGACCTTGACTGGGTATTCCTGGAAAAAAAGTATAGTTGCGCTAGCCATTTTCAGCTTGAAAAAATTAATATCTGGACTGGATATCTGGCCTGGGCTAGACGGGCCACAGCCTGCCCAGTTAATACCCTGTTCTCCTCTGAACAACAATGAAAACATCGCTCAAGAAAAACTCTGCAGTGCTCACACCTCAAAAAGACAAATACTGCTCGAGCTTCTTGGTCCCATCTGTCGGCCGCTCCTTGCGCAATTCTCTTGTTTATTAACTACATAGGATGACAATGGTGTGGGACCGTGATGTCAGGAAACCAGGAGGAAGCAAAAAATATTACAGTTGTATATAATAAGGAGGCACTTGCGTACGTGCAGCTATGGCCCTGGTGGGTCCCCACTGTCATCCTCTCCAAGTAAAGTCATCTCCTCATTCTTGATGCCATTGACCATGTTGACAACGCGAGACGGCGGCGCCACGACGAGCGCAACAACTCAAAGAACGACGGAGAGGGCCTCGCGGGCCCTACGGATGGTCTGATACAGCGCCCGCTGCTCATTCGGGAAGCCAGGATCATAGGGCCACATGTCCGTGACAGCATTGTCGTTCGCTTGTTCACCGGTGCTCGTTGAGGAGACGGAGGTTGCAACACAGGTCCTCCTGTGCTGGTAGCTCTTCCACCATTAGGGCGTCAAAGTGGGCCGCACCTGCTCTATGGTGAACATGGCATGAACCGGCTTGCACAGTGGTGCCGGCTCCTGGTCGGAAGCTACGTCCATCGTCTGATTGTCGTCGCTCAACTCGGCGAGCTCGTTGGAGATTCATCATGTCCCGGCTGCTGGATCGACCCACTGCCAAGCACGAGTCTGACTGCCCTGGCCCACCCAGACTGCCTCCCTCGCCCCCGTGCGCTTTCCGCCTGAAACAGTCAGCGCCGCCTGCCCCGCTTCCCGGTGTAGGCGATTGCTCCGCCTTCAAGCGACAAAAGTGCCGTCCGTCCGTCTGCCGCCCACATTAATGATACGCGGTTGCCGAGGCGGCTACTCCGGTGCCACACGTCTGTCCCTCCGCCGCCCACCATTTCTATATAAACTGCTGCGCCGTCCATAGCCGCAGTCATCCGCCTCCGTTCCCTTTCTCCTGTCCACACCACTACTCCCACTATGGCTTCCTCGCGCTCCAGCGCTCTTCGGGGCTGGCGGACGACGGACCACAAGGAGATGGCAGCCATTGCTGCCGACTGGCTGGCCGGAGGACGACGACGTCTCAATGGAGAACATGGTAGTTAACGATCCGGCGCCAACCCCCTCCTGCGCGCCATCCTCGCCTGTGCATTGCACCATGACCATCGGCGAGGCCCGTGCCCAATACATGGACACAGTGAGGCAGAAGCGTCAGGAGCAGTTCCAGGAGGCGCAGGCTGACGCCGCCTACAACCACCATCTCCTCCGGGAGCACCTGCAGGCGGAGGAGCAGATCACCGCGGAGCGGGCGGAGCAGGAGGCGCTGCTCGACTCGTACCGCTCCGCCCGCGAGGGCCGCCTCGAGCGCTGGCGGTACCGCATGCGGGTGGCGGAGGCTGCGGTCGCCTACAAAGAGGGCGATGAAGCGGGCGAGGCGCTGTTTGGCGAGACCGAGGATGAGGCAGAGGACAATGCCGGCTCCGACGAGTCCCCGCTCCGCGGGCGTCGACGAGGCCCTGCTCCGCCGAGGCCCCACGGCGCCAACAACAAGGCAGAGGACACCGCCGGCTCCACCGAGGCCCCGCGGCGCCAACAACGAGGCAGAGGAAACCGCCAGCTCCGCTGAGGCCCCGCCCCGCCAACAACGAGGCAGAGGACATCGCCGGCTCAGCCGAGGCCCCACCCTGCCGGCAACAAGGGGGAGGATTTCCGCCGCTCTGCCGAGGCGCCGCCCCGCCAGCAACGAGACAGAGGACATCGCCGGCTCCGTCAAGGCCCCACCCCGCTGCCAACGAGGCCGCGCCACACAGAAAACAAGGAAGAGTAGAACACAGTAGGTCGCCGCCGCTCGGGTCCAAGTAAGGCCACCGCTGCTACCCTCTGGTTGAAGCCAAGCTAGGCGGGTTGACCATTGACGGCCGATTAGCTTCTTGGCGGCGACATGGAGTCGGAGAGCTATGTTGGAGAAGGACGCTGCTTCAGTTACTTAACTGCAGGTGCAGTTGGGTCACTAGCATGTGGGCCCAAGAGGCATCTGGTCCACATGTAAGTGACGCAACTGCACCTGCTGTTATGTCACTGAAGCTTAGTCCGCTGGAGAAGAAGCTTCTGTTCGGCTCAGCTGGACACGGGTGCTACGGTTAATTAATTATACCTCCAGCGCACCCCTTTTTAGTTGAAGAATGTATGAAATGTAATGCAATTCGGCATGTTTATATGAAATCCGGTAGTGTATGGATGAATTTAGTTCGACTTTTTTGAATTCTTGTATCACTGGCATTGGATGAACATGTAAAACAATACTACTAGCATTATTCCCAGGGTGATCACCTTGTTTGCAGCAATTTAACATGTACTCCCTCCGGTCCTTTTTAGTCTGCATATAAGTTTTGTCTGAAGTCAAAGTATCTCTACTTTGACCAATCTTACAGAAAAAGTATCAACATTCACAATGTAAAATCAACTGACTTGAAAGAAATCTAATATGCGAAGTAAAAAGGAACAGAGGGAGTACAAAATTTAGCGTTCCTGTACATTGCAATCAACACACAGGCCTGGCAATTCATAGAGGACATTCAAAACAATCGATGATTATGCATCTGAGAGATTCACATGTCAGAGCCAATATTTACTTCACAACTAAAGAATAAAGAAAAATCGATAGATGCTGCTAATAGCAAAGGGCATCCCATTCAAAAATATCAAACGCATGTCCTCTTGCTAACATCAATGAGCAAAATTTGACATGGCTGTCCTATTCCAAAATGTCAAATGCGTGTTGTTTTGCGTACATCAGTGAGAAAACTTTGAAAAGGTTTTCTCATTCCAAAATATCAAATCCCTACGATTGTGGAATGGGCAGGGTTTGCCATCAGTTTGGACATTGACATGGCACCTCGTGCTAAATAAACCAGCTGTTCTTTTTGTGAAGTTCCACCAAAATCAACCAAATTCGTGCGTAGCTTGTATGATTTCGCCTTTATATGTTGCAACGCCTTGAACATATCGGCACCTCCTTTCTTGTGGTGGAAATGAATGATTCGAGAATATTCGATGTATTCGTGAACATTTTGTGCAATTCCCATTGAAATCAAGCTGAGCATCCCTGTTTGCATAAATACAAAAAAGTGATTAGTATAAAGCAAACTGTACTATGAATTGACAGTTTAAACAGTCAACCTACATGATCCGTGCAGAGCACACATTTAAAAAAATGGAACTCACTAGAAGGAATCGTAAAACAACATTGTACTGGCCATCACAGCAACAAAGATGCAGATCCGTGAGTCCTTCTGAGCTGAAGTTAGTTTGTTCTTGTGGGCAATAATGTAACCATCCTTCAACTGCTCCCTTCTTAAGAAGAGAGGCTTGGCTTCTTTATCCTGGCATAATTGGAACTAGGCACTTCACGTACTCCATATTCTTCTTCAGAGGACGATGATCCTGTTATGCAAAGACAAGAGGACAACTAAATGCTACCATCCCTGTTTGCTCGAAAGAAAAGGAAAGGAATTATTTAAAATAACACAGATGAAGCACTTCTCAAGGACAATACCACTTTCTCATGACAGTATCTAAACAGTAGCACAACACCAATAGAGATGACAAAGCTCAATCATATGGATGAAATCCATGGGCGAGTACCAACCTTTGTCAGGAGGCTTATTGTGTAGAGGATACAGATCAAGCACTTCTCCAGAACCATCTGTTGTTATCAACTGTGGTTTCCATGCTTACTATATACTCCTCAATTAGTTTAATGTTTCCAACATCTTCTTGTGTAGTTCCACTAAAATAGATGGTATCTTCAAAGAAGATCCCTGTTTGCACAAGTAGAGATAATTACATATTACATTAAGAGTGGCATCAAATCAGTGGCAAAACAATTGCTCGTTCCAGCCATAGCAATAAATTAAGATGCAAAACTATATCATTACTTGTGTCATCACAGTTCCAGTGCTTCATTACAGCACCGGGAGTTGATTTTTGTTTTTCTTCCGCTTGTTCTTCCCCTTCATCACTTGGTTCAATAACAGACAAGCTTCGCCTTCAATGTAAGATTTGGCATGTCAATTAGGGAGCACAAGTATAGCACTAAACAACGACGTTAATTTTCAGATGAAAGTGGCAAAATACAGGCCAACAGTTGTGAAATATCCTTATCTTACCTCAATGGGATATTACGGTGCACATACAGATTGGAAGTCTTGTCTCCATTTGTGCAGTTCCCTAAAATCAAGCAACATTAGCGTACAAGTAGCACAACATATGAAAGCACACTGCACAATCATGTGAAAGAAGGCTAGTACTGACCTCTCATGACGCGGAATTCAAACAACTCACAAGAAGAAGATCTGAACCAAATTTGCCAACACGGATAGGAAGTAAGATCTCCTCTTGTGCAGTTCCACTAAGATCAAGCAATCAAGCAACGTTGTCGGTGTGACATTTTGGTTGAACTGCACAAAACACTCTTAAAACAAAAGTGTTTTGTGCAGTGCAACAAAAGGTCACAATAGCAACGAGGTGAAGTAGATAACCCTGTTTACACAGAGGTGCAAAGGAAACAACTAGTGGTCAATAACGGTGGATGACACAGAAGCCAACAAAAAGAAGCATCTAACTTATCTAAATGGGAAAGAAAGCAAGACAGTAGCATTTCTCAAACGGTGGCATTGATTAATATTAACAGAGAGATTATATTAACAATAAAATTCGTTAAACATGTAATTTGCTTTTAACTGTGGCATTGCATCAATTTTCCAGCGGCATTATTAGAGGGTGTTTGTTTACAGGGACATTTTGGTGTAGGGACTAAAAAAGTCCGTGTCAGTCCCATCTAAACCAAACAGGAGGGACTTTTAGGGACTAAAGAAAGAAGACCCCGAGGGAGAGTCTTTTGGGACTTTTTCCAACAGTTGCCCCTGCCCCGCATCGCAGCTTGTCTCTATTAGTTCATTACTAGGGGTAACATGGTCTTTTAGCATGTCATTTAATAACCTCTAGTCCATGTTTAGTCCCTGGAACCAAGCAGGTAGGGACTAGGGAGTTTTTAACCAAACAGGGCCTTAGATTAACAACAGCTAAAGAGTTGCACGGGACAGTGGACGCACCAGCACCATGTGCATCTACCGATGTATGAAGGGGTGATGCACAGTCTGTTGCAACAAAGAACAAAAACAACCAAGGAGCATATATGTGTTCGTCCCAGTTTTGTTATCTTTAGACACCTTTCCCTATGTGAGCGCAGCAAATCTAGTCCCGCTCAAACTCTACAGCCTTGTCCCCCAAAACAAAAGATCAGTTCGTTACAGATGTGCGTACTGCGTTTGTCATTGTTTCCCCTTTTCGACCAACGTAGGTGCTGGATAGCCAGTGTATACTAGTACTTTCCCCTTCCTTTCCTCTTTGAACCACGTCCTAGATTCATGCTATACAACTTTCCCCACTACTTTCCTGTTTGATCCAACACCTAGATTCGAGTGCAGAAGCGGAAAAAGCCCACATGCAACTAGAGCAATGCATGTGGAATAAGTAAATTATACCTTAAGGTTCTTGGGGTGGGGTTCGATGGGCGACCGGAGGCCGTTCGGCACACACTATGTACGGCGGCAAGGAAGAAGGGGTCGGAGGCTCTCCTGCGCCGCCGCTGGGTGAAAGAGAACAGCTGCGCCGGTACTGGATTCCCTTCCTCACCGACGGCGACAACGTTAAGCCTCCTTCCCTTCCCGGCGGACGGATCCTACCGGCTCTTTGACCAGCAGTGAGGGGAGAGAGAGAGGCCAACGAAGTCTTGTTTATATCTGGAGAGGGTGAGAGAGTGTGAAGAGAGCAACTACAAGCGCTGAGGCTCCAGTGTGTATATATATACTGGAGAGAGAGTGTGAAGAGTGCAAACCCTAGAAAACAAGCGCTGAGGCTGCAACGTATACGTGATGAGGTGATTATACGGTCACTACAAGATCGTATAGCTCTGTATCCATCCATTTTGACCAGTCAAAGAATCCTCCTGGCACCGCCCCAGATCACTTTCTCTCTCTGTCATGCGGGGCCTACCTGTCATTGGGTGGAAGAAAGAAGTCGAACAAAAACAAAATTATGCTCAAGTGTAGTTATCGAACCCGAGACCTCAAGTTTGATGAGCGAACAGGCTAACCAGCTACACCACCCCACGTTATGTTTAACGAGAGGAAAATAACCTTTAATACATTCCTGCATTCGTGTGACAAGCATGCCGTGTTTTTTTGCATGGGAGTGATTGGGATTTAAATCATAATCGTGTCATGTGGCTTTGGTGGTAAGGTCTTTTGGGATTTAAAGCAGTGTTGGTAGTACAGAAATAATGCATCCTTAGTCACCTTACTTTTCTCCACGTAGTACGTTGGGTCCCACCAGTCAGAGGGTGAAACAAACAAATTAATAAGAAAAATTAAAAGCGCCAGCGGTGTATCTTACCTCACACATCTCGCTACTGCTCGTGAACACTGTCCAATTGATCCCTCTGTTCGCTCACGTACTATTTTAAGTGAATCCGTATTATAACATGCACACAATTTTGGGCACTTGTATTCGACCTAAGTCAGTGTGCCACCGTATCTCGTACTACTCCCTCCGTCTAGGTGTAATAAGTCATGTTAGAAGGTGCAGCGGGACCAAGGTGCAAGCAGATTTTTTTTCGAAATGAGGTGTAAGCAGATTGGAGGAGAGGGAGAAACTTGACCGATCCTTCCTCCAATCAAAGCCCTGATTTCTGTCTCTAAACGCAACAATTAATCACAACAACTAAGAGATGCCGTTTTAGCTACCATGCAGGGCCACGTATTAACTCGCATGCATCAACGCGTAGTTGCGCTCCGTGCATTGGGTTTCTGGGGGAGGTAACAAGGCAGAGTAAGGAGCGTTTGGTTACATTGCTAGGCTGGTCATAGTGGTGAGTAACTTGGACTAGTAACATGCATATGTTACTACTTTCATAGTAGGTAGTAACATATGGAGGGTAACATGCAAGTCTTCATTAATTGAGATATAGACTCATTTTACCTCGGCGTGTGTGTGTGTGTGTGTTAACAACATGTGTGTGTTAGAGAGAGCGACACATCGACCTACTCCTACAGAGAGATGGTGTGTAGTGTACGATTTAGCCGCGAGAGTCGGTGCATCCTCTCGTTTCCGGGCGTCCGGTCGGGGCAGGCGGGACAGCTGCCACGCCCGCTCCTGACCAGCCTGGCCCACCCAAAGCCCCTCCATCGCCCGCGCGCGCTTCCCGCCCGAAACGGTCAGCGCCGCTCCAAAGAATCGGTGCCGCATTCATGCCCGGGCAGAGCGGACGCGACCTCTCACTAGCGCCTGCGTTGAAGGGAGAAGCGGATTCAAGAGTGATGGTTGCTTCGTCCGTCCAACTTACTGCTGGGTCTATGTGATTTGACGGCTCATTGGTCATTATTACTGAGGTGGTAGGACTGCTGGATGTCCCACGCTTTCGGCGAAAGGAGGTACTACTAGATTACAATTTTCTCCATTCTCAGCGGAGGAGTGCGAGAGCAGTGAAAACACGCAGGCTCAGTGATTACATGGCCCACCTCACACTATCACCATATTTTCTGGACACCGTGCGACACCTAACTCTTTACATAGTACTAGTATAGTACGTACTGTAATTTATCAGCGAGATAAATTTGTACAATGCTATGAAGCTTCCAGCTTCTGTTTCATGTATCTTGCGTCCAAGGTTGCCCGTTGCAACATTTCATCAAATACAAAGGAGACTAACATGCATGCTATTGCATCTCAATGATTGACAGATCATAGCCAATATGTACTCCCTCCGTTCCAAAATAAGTGTCTCAACTTTATGCAAACTTTAGTACAAAGTTGTACTACTACTAAAGTTGACACTTATTTTGGAACAGAGACAGCTAAAGAAAAAAACGATCCATGCAGTCCCTAGCCCTTGAACCGTAAACCCTAACCAGGCTTTAATTTGCTGGCAACGTTGGAGCTTCCGAAGAAATGAAGTTTGCAACCCTTTGACCATCGGATCATTTTGTGCAGTTTCACCAAAATCGAGATGAGCATCCCTGTGGCAAAGAAATTGAAGAAGCGTGATTAGAATAAGATTACTGGGACTAGTTGATGAGACATAAACTCATCACAAATACAGTACGTAGAAGCCAGTAGAGGTATGTGCGGGGCAAAGAAGTAGAGAAATATCCACATGGAGTGATGTGGGCAGCTGGAGCAGTGGTGCAAGCCGGCTGTAAAGGGAGTTGTACCTGAGGGATGTCGGGACGTAGCTCAACCTAGAGGAGGGCGGCGGGAGGAGGCAACTGCCCACGTCGCGGCAGTGAGCAATGGACGAAGGCAACCTCACCGGCTTTGTGAGAGAGAACGGCGGGGACCCCTGATCGGGACGTGCCGACAGTGGGTTTTCGCCGTCGGCGACGGCGACCGCATCTACACTAAGCATCCACCCCTTCCCCCGGCGGACGTGATCCGCCGGGATGTTAGAGATGTGGCCACAGTCGTTTTGTGCGAGAGAGTGTGAAGACTGAAGAGAGCAACCCCAGCAAGCAACCGTGTAGGCTCGTCCTGCCTATGTATATAGTGGAGCGGTTTCCTTTTCTCTCCATATGAACCTATTTATATTGCGTACGTGCCACTGAAGAAAAAAACTTTATTTATAAATGACGCGGCACCTACTACTCGTTCTCCTATAAACCTTGCGCTTGGCATCTCCAAAATATTAACCTTGCGATTGGCTCTTCGCCTCTTCGGGAAGTCGAGCAATAATGGTACTGCAGTATATATCGTTCTGGCTATATGAAACCGAATGAATTGCTGCACGTCCACCACGTGGGCGAGGGTCGAGGGGCGAGGGAGAGTGCGTACTATTACGTCCGTTTCAATATGGACTACATACGGAGCAAAATGAGTGAATCTACACTCTAAAATATGTCTATATACATCAGTGTTTGGAGTATGTACTAATAGAGTAGTAGTTCATATTGAAATCTACTAAAGGACATATATTCCAAACAATATGATAATCTCTCTAACCAAGGTAGGGACGAGGAGTAAACGGAGGGAGTAGTAAAATATTCTCCTCGTCCTGCGAGCCACCGCGCGCGTGGGCGAGGGAGCGGGTGTAAGGCGTACTAGTAAGCAAGCTTCACCTCATCCTACGAGCCACCGTGCCCGTGGGCTGGGGAAATTGTGTACTAAGCAAGCTTCTCCTCGTTCTGCGAGTTGACGGGACACATCAAAAGAACTCCAGTGTATAGAGCCTTGCCTCTAAGGTAGGCCACACACGGTTTGCCTCTTTTTTAACATAACGCATCAAGTCGCAATTTGTTTGTTCACCCGTGGTAGACGATCCTCCATCAAGTGGACAACCAGTACACGTGTCAAATTACCACGTGGGCTGCCTTTTCGTACAGAAATGAGCTCCATCGTGTACCCGCGCGGGTGTGGTTGGGAAAGAGATGGGAGTACGTGCGCCGTGCGTGCACCTCTTCTCTTCGTGCACGTCCCCCACCTACGTGGGTGTGTGTAAGAGAGATACAAACCTAGACAGATGGCGTGTGCGTTCGTGAGTGTTTTTTGTTTTTGGGGGGGGTGGTGATTTCGTGAATGTATTTGTGGTAATATGTGTCGATGACATCTCAAACAAAATTTTGCATGCAATGTGCGTGAAATAGAGGCATATACATATCATATAGAGAGGGCCAGAGGGGGCGGTCCACGAGAAGAGAGGGAGGGGTCATAGATATCGATAGAGTCGAAGAGAGGATCAAGTGGGTGGGTGCGAGATGGATGAAGAGAGCCATCGAAATTGTGTGTGTGCAAGTCAAAGATATAGGGCGACTGACCTACCAGAACGTCAGAGGGCACAGGGCAAGTTTGTGTGTGGCAGGGAGACATGACTAGAGCGCTCGATGTATCGGTGTTTGTGGGGGGGTGGGGGGAGGGGGGAGGCAGAGGCCTAACTAAAGAGGTAGAACGACTCGTATATGTGTTGAGAAGGAAAGACCGAGCTATGTCTTGAGGGAGATGGGTCGACATCCATACATAACTGAAGGTCGGGAAATAGGTTGGGACAGAGAGAGAGAGAGAGAGGAGAGGGAGGGAGGGAGAGGGGTAGAGTGTTGGATGGGTGATGGAGTTGCTTCTCGAAGATGGTGGGAGAGGCCTACTAGACAAACTGAGGGTAGAACTGCAATATTATCAATAGAGTGGGGATGTGTTTATGTGTGTGCATGTGCGTGATAGATCTGTTGGGACGCATGCATGGATGATGAGGGGGAACCATGTGTTTGCTAAGCAAACCTAACTAGATCGGTAGATCAATTGTTGTTTGTCGGAGGAAGGGAGAGACATAACTAATGAGGTAGATTGATCGACGCGTGGGAAAAAACGAGTTATAATTAAGGACCTAGCTAGATATATGTATAACGGGAGATCGGTCGGTGTACATCCATTTCTTGTAGGCAAATAAGGCCCTGCGAGACGGATAGACAGAGAGAATGGAGCTAGGAGGTGGTGTGAGAGGCCGAGCTACTAGCTAGATAGGGGGAGGAGTGTGCGGTTGTGAGATCG
Organism: Triticum aestivum; assembly: GCF_018294505.1. Classification (NCBI taxonomy): domain Eukaryota; kingdom Viridiplantae; phylum Streptophyta; class Magnoliopsida; order Poales; family Poaceae; genus Triticum; species Triticum aestivum. Next base: position 407,699,776 of record NC_057802.1, on the reverse strand, counting down.
ATGAAAAGAGGGGCGAGAGTTTACACGTGTGTGGGACCGTATGAGAGACACGAGGCATGGACACAGAAGGGAGGAGATGGAAGGTGCGTGTGTATGTATGTTGTAGGCAGACGCTGGAGAGGTTTATCGATCGTTGTGTGTCGGAAAGGAGTTGTGGAGACTGTGGGAGAATGATCTAAAGAAAAAAAAATGAATGTGCGCGATGGATAGAATGCTGAGGGAGGGGGAGGGCGAGGAGGGCGTGTGCATGCACGAGAGAAAGTTAGTGCTAGCTACAAAGGTTAGAGGATTGTGTGGGTGTAAGAGACTAACAAAGATCATAATTTGATATGAAAGTGGATTCATATATTTGAATAGGAGATCATAGTGTTATAAACATATGCATGCATGAATATAGCGGTGAAACGCGTGCTGTGGTTTTGCACATGTTATACCATAATGTGATAATGCATGGCGTTTGCAACTCACAGCTAAATATCAAACAATCTAAACCATACTATATATCGAACAATCTCACATTTTATTTGAATTTGTGATAATGTGTGGCCTCTGCAGCTTACAACTAAATATCGAACAATCTCACATTTTATTTGAATTTGTAGTAATGTGTGGTGTTTGCAACTCTGATACGTCTCCGTCGTATCTATAATTTTTGATTGTTCCATGCCAATATTATTCAACTTTCATATACTTTTGGCAATTTTTTATATTATTTTTGGGACTAACATATTGATCCAGTGCCCAGTGCCAGTTCCTGTTTGTTGCATGTTTTATGTTTTGCAGAAACCCAATATCAAACGGAGTCCAAACGGGATAAAATGGACGCAGAATTATTTTGCAATATTTATGATTTATGGGAAGTAAAATCAACGCAAGACGGTGCCCGAGGGGGCCACGAGGTAGGGGGCACGCCCCAGGGGGCAGGCGCGCCCTGGACCCTCGTGGGCACCCCGTAAGGTGGTTGACGCTCTTCTTTTGCCGCAAGAAAGCTAATTTTATGAGAAAAATCTGGGCGAAAGATTCAACCCAATCGGAGTTACGGATCTCCGGATATAAAAGAAACGGTGAAAGGGCAGCAGACGAGAACGCGGAAACAGAGAGAGACAGAGAGAGACAGAGAGAGAGATCCAATCTCGGAGGGGCTCTCGCCCCTCCCATGCCATGGACTCCAAGGACCAGAGGGGAAACCCTTCTCCCATCTAGGGAGGAGGTCAAGGAAGAAGAAGAAGGGCCCCCCTCTCCCCTTCTCTTCCGGTGGCGCCGGAACGCTGCCGTGGCCACCATCATCATCAACGCGATCTTCACCAACACCTCTGCCATCTTCACCAACATCTCCATCACCTTCCCCCTCTATCTACAGCGGTCCACAAAGATGATTTTGTATTGATGAGCTTTCTTTGGCTATGTTATTTCGATAAGACATAATTGCTTGGTTGGTATGCTTGAAGTATTATTGTTTTTATGTCAAATGATAGATTATTGCTTTGAATCACTCGTATCTTAATATTCATGCCATGATTAGATACATGATCAAGATTATGCTAGGTAGCATTCCATATAAAAATTATCTTTTTTATCATTTACCTACTCGAGGACGAGCAGGAATTAAGTTTGGGGATGCTGATACGTCTCCGTCGTATCTATAATTTTTTTATTGTTCCATGCCAATATTATTCAACTTTCATATACTTTTGGCAACTTTTTATAGTATTTTTAGGACTAACATATTGATCCAGTGCCCAGTGCCAGTTCCTGTTTGTTGCATGTTTTATGTTTCGCAGAAACCCAATATCAAACGGAGTCCAAACGGGATAAAAGCGGACGGAGAATTATTTTAGAATATTTATGATTTTTGGGAAGTAAAATCAACGCGAGACGGTGCCCGAGAGGGGCCACGAGGTAGGGGGCGCACCCCAGGGGGGCAGGCGCGCCCTGGACCCTCGTGGGCACCCCGTAAGGCGGTTGACACTCTGCTTTTGCCGCAAGAAAGCTAATTTTATGAGAAAAATCTGGGCGAAAGATTCAACCCAATCGGAGTTACGGATCTCCGGATATAAAAGAAACGGTGAAAGGGCAGCAGACGAGAACGCAGAAACAGAGAGAGACAGAGAGAGAGATCCAATCTCGGAGGGGCTCTCGCCCCTCCCATGCCATGGAGGCCAAGGACCAGAGGGGAAACCCTTCTCCCATCTAGGGAGGAGGTCAAGGAAGAAGAAGAATAAGGGGCCTCCTCTCCCCTTCTCTTCCGGTGGCGCGGGAACGCTGCCGTGGCCACCATCATCATCACCGCAATCTTCACCAACACCTCCGCCATCTTCACCAACATCTCCATCACCTTCCCCCCTCTATCTACAGTGGTCCACTCTCCTGCAACCCGCTGTACCCTCTACTTGAACATGGTGCTTTATGCTTCATATTATTATCCAATGATGTGTTGCCATCCTATGATGTCTGAGTAGATTTTCGTTGTCCTATCGGTGGTTGATGAATTGCTATGATTGATGTAATTTTCTTGTGGTTATGTTGCTGTCCTTTGGTGCCTATCATATGAGCGCGCGCGTGGATCACACCATAGGGTTAGTTGTATGTTGATAGGACTATGTATTGGAAGGCAAGAGTGACAGAAGCTTCAACCTAGCATAAAAATTGATGCATACGGGATTGAAGGGGGACCAATAGATCTTAATGCTATGGTTGGGTTTTACCTTAATGAACGTTAGTAGTTGTTGACGCTTGCTAATAGTTCCAATCATAAGTGCATAGAATTCCAAGTCAGGGATGACATGCTAGCAGTGGCCTCTCCCCCATAAAACTTGCTATCGGTCTAGTAAAGTAGTCAATTGCTTTGGGACAATTTCGCAACTCCTACCACCACTTTTCGACACTCGCTATATTTCCTTTATTGTGTCTTTATCTAAACAACCCCTACTTTTTATTTACACGCTCTTTATTATCTTGCAAACCTATCCGAAAACACCTACAAAGTACTTCTAGTTTCATACTTGTTCTAGGTAAAGCGAACATCAAGCGTGCGTAGAGTTGTATCGGTCGTCGATAGAACTTGAGGGAATATTTGTTCTACCTTTAGCTCCTCGTTGGGTTCGACACTCTTACTTATCGAAAGAGGCTACAATTGATCCCCTATACTTGTGGGTTATCAAGACCTTTTTCTGGCGCCGTTGCCGGGGAGCAATAGTGTGGGGTGAATATTCTCGTGTGTGCTTGTTTGCTTTATCACTAAGTAATTTTTATTTGCTGTTCTTAGTTGTTCTTTATCTTTAGTTATGGATATGGAACACGAAATACCAAAAAAAATAGGTGTACTTGCTACTCATGGAGATGAGGAACATCCTAAAACCCTCGATGCTCGTTATGTGACAGATATTATGTACTACTTTGATAATCCATAGAAAACCCCATTCAATTTGGTAATGGGAGTAACGTTGGATCAACGTGAATACTTTAGGGATTATCGCTTCTCACAAAAGGGAAACTATTATGGGATCAAATTTATATATTGAAGTGGTATGCTCGGCAAGTATGCTTGAGCTATGATTATACTTGTTGCTCTAGGATGAAGGCTCCACACCTTCCCTTTTCATGCAAATTTAATGATAATAAAACCTTAGCTTCTTATGCTAATGGTATATATGATTACTATGATGTGGAACAAATAGAAGAATCTGTTGCTTTTATGGGTGCTTATGAAATTGAATCTATGTTTAAAGAGTTTGATGATTTTGATGATGCTTTTTATAGACCTGAAAATTTAGCTATCCTCAAATATTGCTATGAGAATTATGAATACAATTCCGATATTAATGCACTTATTGAGAAAGTCTCCGCTGTCCAAGAAGAGACTAATATTTTGCAGGAATCTATGGAAGAAGAAGTTGATGAAACTGTGAGCTCATTGGATGAAAAAGATGAGGAGGAGAGCGAAGAACAAAAGGAGGAAGAGCGGATTGATCACCCGTGCCCACCTTCTAATGAGAGTAACTCTTCAACTCATACATTGTTTTAATTCCCCTTCGTGCTTACCGAAGGATGATTCCTATGATGACTGTTATGATCCCTTTGATTCTTTTGAAATATCCCTTTTTGATGATGCCTGCTATGCTTGTGGCCAAGATGCCAATATGAATTATGCTTATGGAGATGAACTTGCTATAGTTCCTTATGTTAAACATGAAATTGTTGCTATTGCACTTACGCATGATAGTCCTATTATCTTTTTGAATTCTCCCGAATACACTATATCGGAGAAGTTCGCCCTTATTAAGGATTATATTGATGGGTTGCCTCTTACTACTACACATGATGATTTTAATAGATATAATATGCATGTGCTTGCTGCTCCTACTTGCAATTATTATGAGAGAGGAACTATATCTCCACCTCTCTATGTTTCCCACTTGACAAAATTGCAAGAAACTGTTTATACTATGCATTGGCCTTTACTAGGTGTGCATGAATTGTTCTTTTATGACATGCCCATGCATAGGAAGAGAGTTAGACTTCATCATTACTTGATATATGTTTCTCTGTGCTCACTACTAAATGCCAAATCATTCCTAATTAAAATTGGCTTTGATATACCTTGGGATCCGGGTGGATTCACTACTTGAGCACTATATGCCTAGCTTAATGTCTTTAAAGAAAGCGCTGCCAGGGAGACAACCCAGAAGTTTTAGAGAGTCATTTATTTCTGTTGTGTGCTTTTATGAAGTTTAGAAATAAAAATAATGTGCCAAGGTTTGCCTTTAGGATGTTCACAATGCTGGTTGGTTTGTACGGTGCATGACAGAAACTTTGGCTGTAGTGCGCGATTTTTAATTTTTTACTGGAACGTCAAATGGTTCTGATTCTTATTGCACTGTCTTTATATACAAATTGTATATTTTTCCTAATTTTGGCAGAATTTTTCAAGTACCAGAAGTATGGTTAATGTTCATATTATTACAGACTGTTCTGTTTTAGACAGATTCTGTTTTTGATGCATAGTTTGCTTGTTTCGATGAAACTATCGATTCATATCAGTGGATTAAGCCATCGAAAAGTTATATTACAGTAGCTATAATGCAAAAATAAAATATGAATTGGTTTGCAACAGTACTTAGAGTAGTGATTTGCTTTATTATACTAACGGATCTTACCGAGTTTTCTGTTGAAGTTTTGTGTGGATGAAGTGTTCAATGATCGAGGAGGTCTCGATGTGAGGAGAAGGAAGAGAGGCAAGAGATCAAGCTTGTGGATGCCCAAGGCACCCCAAGTAAATATTCAAGGAGACTCAAGCATCTAAGCTTGGGGATGCCCCGGAAGGCATCCCCTCTTTCTTCAACAAGTATCGGTATGTTTTCGGATTCGTTTCGTTCATGCGATATGTGCAAATCTTGGAGCATCTTTTGCATTTAGTTTTCATTTTTATTTTATGCACCATGCTGGAATGAGATAGTCCTTGGTTGATTTATAGAATGCTCATTGCACTTCACTTATATCTTTTGAGTAAGGCTTTATAGAATGCTTCATGTGCTTCACTTATATCATTTGAAGTTTGGATTACCTGTTTCTCTTCACATAGAAAACCGCCATTTGTAGAATGCTCTTTTGCTTCACTTATATTTGTTAGAGCGTGGGCATATCTTTTGTAGAAAGAATTAAACTATCTTGCTTCACTTATATCTATTTAGAGAGATGACAGGAACTGGTCATTCACATGGTTAGTCATAAAATCCTACATAAAACTTGTGGATCACTGAGTATGATATGTTTGATTCCTTGCAATAGTTTTGCGATATAAAGGTGGTGATATGAGAGTCGTGCTAGTTAAGTAATTGTAAAATTGAGGAATACTTGTGTTGAGGTTTGCAAGTCCCGTAGCATGCACGTATGGTGAACCGTTATGTAACAAAGTCGGAGCATGAGGTGTTCTTTCATTGCTTTCCTTATGAGTGGCGGTCGGGGACGAGCGATGGTCTTTTCCTACCAATCTATCCCCCTAGGGGCATGCGTAGTAGTACTTTGCTTTGAGGGCTAATAAACTTTTGCAATAAGTATATGAGTTCTTTATGACTAATGTGAGTCCATGGATTATACGCACTCTCACCCTTCCATCATTGCTAGCCTCTTCGGTACCGTGCATTGCCCTTTCTCACGTCGAGAGTTGGTGCAAACTTCACCGGTGCATCCAAACCCCGTGATACGATACGCTCTATCACACATAAACCTCCTTATATCTTCCTCAAAACAGCCACCATACCTACCTATCATAGCATTTCCATAGCCATTCCGAGATATATTGCCATGCAACTTCCATCATCATCATATACATGACTTGAGCATTTATTGTCATATTGCTTTGCATGATCGTAAGATATCTAGCATGATGTTTTCATGGCTTGTCCGTTTTTTGATGTCATTGCTACGCTAGATCATTGCACATCCTGGTACACCGCCGGAGGCATTCATATAGAGTAATATCTTTGTTCTAGTATCTAGTTGTAATATTGAGTTGTAAGTAAATAAAAGTGTGATGATCATCATTATTAGAGCATTGCCCCCCAGTGAGGAAAGGATGATGGAGACTATGATTCCCCCACAAGTCGGGATGAGACTCCGGACTTTAAAAATAAATAAAAGAGGCCAAAGAAGCCCAAATAAAAAAAGGAGGCCAAAGAAGCCCACCAAAAAAAAGAAAACAAAAAAAGGAGAGAAAAAGAGAGAAGGGGCAATGTTACTATCCTTTTACCACACATGTGCTTCAAAGTAGCACCATGTTCTTCATATAGAGAGTCTCTTGAGTTATCACTTTCATATACTAGTGGGAATTTTCATTATAGAACTTGGCTTGTATATTCCAACGATGGGCTTCCTCAAATGCCCTAGGTCTTCATGAGCAAGCAAGTTGGATGCACACCCACTTAGTTTCAGTTTGAGATTCATATACTTATAGCTCTAGTGCATCCGTTGCATGGCAATCCCTACTCCTCATATTGACATCAATTGATGGGCATCTCCATAGCCCGTTGATTAGCCGCGTCGATATGAGACTTTCTCCTTTTTTGTCTTCTCCACATAACCCCCATCATCATATGCTATTCCACCTATAGTGTTATATCCATGGCTTGCACTCATGTATTGCGTGAGGGTTGAAAAGGCTGAAGCGCGTTAAAAAGTATGAACCAATTGCTCGGCTTGTCATCGGGGTTGTGCATGATTTGAATGCTTTGTGTGGTGAAGATGGAGCATAGCCAGACTATATGATTTTGTATTGATGAGCTTTCTTTGGCTATGTTATTTCGATAAGACATAATTGCTTGGTTGGTATGCTTGAAGTATTATTGTTTTTATGTCAAATGATAGATTATTGCTTTGAATCACTCGTATCTTAATATTCATGCCATGATTAGATACATGATCAAGATTATGCTAGGTAGCATTCCATATAAAAATTATCTTTTTTATCATTTACCTACTCGAGGACGAGCAGGAATTAAGTTTGGGGATGCTGATACGTCTCCGTCGTATCTATAATTTTTTTATTGTTCCATGCCAATATTATTCAACTTTCATATACTTTTGGCAACTTTTTATAGTATTTTTAGGACTAACATATTGATCCAGTGCCCAGTGCCAGTTCCTGTTTGTTGCATGTTTTATGTTTCGCAGAAACCCAATATCAAACGGAGTCCAAACGGGATAAAAGCGGACGGAGAATTATTTTAGAATATTTATGATTTTTGGGAAGTAAAATCAACGCGAGACGGTGCCCGAGAGGGGCCACGAGGTAGGGGGCGCACCCCAGGGGGGCAGGCGCATCCTGGACCCTCGTGGGCACCCCGTAAGGCGGTTGACGCTCTGCTTTTGCCGCAAGAAAGCTAATTTTATGAGAAAAATCTGGGCGAAAGATTCAACCCAATCGGAGTTACGGATCTCCGGATATAAAAGAAACGGTGAAAGGGCAGCAGACGAGAACGCAGAAACAGAGAGAGACAGAGAGAGAGATCCAATCTCGGAGAGGCTCTCGCCCCTCCCATGCCATGGAGGCCAAGGACCAGAGGGGAAACCCTTCTCCCATCTAGGGAGGAGGTCAAGGAAGAAGAAGAATAAGGGGCCTCCTCTCCCCTTCTCTTCCGGTGGCGCGGGAACGCTGCCGTGGCCACCATCATCATCACCGCAATCTTCACCAACACCTCCGCCATCTTCACCAACATCTCCATCACCTTCCCCCCTCTATCTACAGTGGTCCACTCTCCTGCAACCCGCTGTACCCTCTACTTGAACATGGTGCTTTATGCTTCATATTATTATCCAATGATGTGTTGCCATCCTATGATGTCTGAGTAGATTTTTGTTGTCCTATCGGTGGTTGATGAATTGCTATGATTGATTTAATTTGCTTGTGGTTATGTTGCTGTCCTTTGGTGCCCATCATATGAGCGCGCGCATGGGTCACACCATAGGGTTAGTTGTATGTTGATAGGACTATGTATTGGAGGGCAAGAGTGACAGAAGCTTCAACCTAGCATAGAAATTGGTGCATACGGGATTGAAGGGGGACCAATATATCTTAATGCTATGGTTGGGTTTTACCTTAATGAACGTTAGTAGTTGTGGACGCTTGCTAATAGTTCCAATCATAAGTGCATAGAATTCCAAGTCAGGGATGACATGCTAGTAGTGGCCTCTCCCACATAAAACTTGTTATCGGTCTAGTAAAGTAGTCAATTGCTTAGGGACAATTTCGCAACTCCTACCACCACTTTTCCACACTCGCTATATTTACTTTATTGTGTCTTTATCTAAACAGCCCCTAATTTTTATTTACACGCTCTTTATTATCTTGCAAACCTATCCGAAAACACCTACAAAGTACTTCTAGTTTCATACTTGTTCTAGGTAAAGCGAACGTCAAGCGTGCGTAGAGTTGTATCGGTGGTCGATAGAACTTGAGGGAATATTTGGTCTACCTTTAGCTCCTCGTTCGGTTCGACACTCTTACTTATCGAAAGAGGCTACAATTGATCCCCTATACTTGTGGGTTATCAAACTCACATCTAAATACTTGTAGGCGTAGGGGGCGGGGCACCATACATTATGTGATAAACACATTATACATATGAGACATGGTTTAGATTATGAAGATCTTGCTAGAGCTTGAAATGTACTGTGATTTAAAATCAACATAAAGTGGATTCAAAAAATCGACTTTGAGTTCATATAGTACACATAGTTCATATCTAACTCGAGAGTAATCATGTGGTGTGCTGTGAAGATAATACACAAATGATGGTTTAACTTGACAATAATGATGATTGTAGATCTTATTAAAATAGAGAAATGAATTCAAATGGTTTGACTTCACAACAATCATCATTGTAGATCTTATTGAAATAGAGAAACGAATTCAAATTTAGTTCATATTGAAGCGGTAGTATATACGTTTGGAATGCACTAAAACGTTCATTAGAGTAGCAGGTTGCATGCATTATACACGTAGCGAAATATTTTAATTGAACATAACATGAATTCAAAGTTTTGAATGACAGTTGTAGTGCGAATTGATTTGGTACAGTACACGGGACTAGACTCTCTTGTATGCTGCGGATTGATTTCTTTTCGTTTTTTCTTCAACGGAAGTGCGAATTGATTTGGTATAGTACACGTTGGGCTTGTCCAGAAATTTCAACCCGCGTCGTGTTACTCCGAAGTATTTAAGATATATCTTTGTCTCGTTGTTCTCCGACAACTCCCTCCATCTCAACCCGCGCCTTGCTATTCCAAAATTACAACGCGCGCGAAAACTCCCACCTCCTGTGAAATCCCAACACGTGAAATGCCCGTGATACCCCTGAACCGAAAGAACAGCCTAGCTCAAATCGGTGGGGGTAATTTCGTAACTTACCCCACATTTCGGACAAGCGCGTCCCTAAGCCATGTTTCCCCACTCCCATCCCATCCGCCCACCCATTCGTACACCGAGGCCGCAAAAATCCGTGAAGCCCCACACCCTCCTCTGTCTGCCACCCAGCCGGAGCCTCTTCCCCAACGACATCGTCCACAGCAACACCTCGACGTCCCTCATCCACCGTACCGGATGAGGATCCGTCGTCGATCTCATCGTCCCGCCGGTTCAGCCACCCCATCCTCCACCTCCAAGGAGCTGCCCTGACGTTCCCCTTGTCTTTCGCGCCACCTCCATTCCCACACCGCCGTCTTCACCTGCACCACCGGAAGAGCATCATCATCATTGTTTCCTCGGATGAAGATGAGGCCTAATCGGCGCCACCAAAGAGGTTGTACACTAATCGCCGCATTTTCTTCTTGATTCGATCTCACAGTGCTGCCGGCGCTTGGTCCCGAGCCGACACGGCATGGCTCCATCCATGGCGGCGTCGCCGGCCACTTCCTCCACGGCGTCGCTCCCTCGGCGGCGACGTCCACATTAGTAGGAGCTGCTGCTGCTTTAGCTCTCGCTCGCGCTGCTGCTCTGCTCTTGCTCTCGGTCCCCTGCTTGGTATGCTCTTGCTATTGCTCTTGCTCTTGTTCGCGCTGCTGCTCTCGCTCTTCAGTACAAAAAAAATACACTTCCGTGATGATACGTGTTTGTCACAGTAGGTCGCGTTTTTTGTGATGCATGTACATCCATGACAAATTTATGATAGAATCAAGATAGTCATACCTGTGCTGTCGTAGAAGTGTTCCATGACATTACCAAAATTATCATCACGGAAGTGTCCACTTCCATGACGATAAATCGCGCGTCACAGAAGTGCTTTCGTCAAGGGTGACCGACACGTGGCATCCACCATAATGGAACGCCGTTAAGCTATTGGGTCGGGTTTTGGATCCGATAACCCGTTAACAGCCCCGACCCATGGGGATTTTCCACGTGTAAAATCATCATTGGCTAGAGGAAACACGTGTCGGCTCATCGTTGGGACAGATGTCATCCACTCACTGGACAGAAGGCGCCTATGATACGTCGACACGTGGCACGGCCCAACAGTGGCCCATTCCTGTGAAAAGGCCGGCCCGTTTGACTTGGTCAAAAGCTGGCGGGCCGGCCCATGGAAAGCCTGTTAACGGCCTGTTTGCATATAGCCCATTTACAGCCCACTAACCCAAGGCCCGTTACGCCCTATTCGAATTAGGCCCAGTAGCGTCATCTGGGCCATCCAATATGATTCCAGCCCGTTTTCACTTCTGGCCCATGTATAGCCCATGATGTCTTTCGGCCCATATGAGGCCCTTTGTAACTCTTGGCCCATTAGCGGCCCGTGCTGAAACTGGCCCGTAATGAACAGTGTATTACTTTACACCCATTAACGGCCCGTGGTGAAACTGGCCCGTGATGAACAGTGTATCACTTTATACCCATTAACGGCCCATTATTCCGTTGGGCCGTTTCCAGCCCAAGTTAACTTTCGGCCTTCTGAGGGCCCATTTATTCTTGGGCTCATTTGCAGCATTCGGTTACTTACAGCCCGTTACTGTCATTTTCTGCTTGTGGGCCAAATTCAGCCCGTCATTACAGTCGGCCCGTTTGTGGACCGTTAGTCTGTTGGGCCATTTTCATAGCATCACCAAATACGGCCTATTAACGGCCCGTTATGGTCAGCCCATAAAATGTACGATTCCCATTAAAGGCCCGTCTACGGCCCATTAAAGGCATGTACAAGACCCATAAATGAGTCGGCGGCCCATGGATCCTACGAGACGTAGAAGGCCCATGGATCCTATGAGACGTAGAAGGCCCATGGATCCTACGAGACGTAGAAGGCCCATGGATCCTACGAGACGTAGAAGGCCCATGGATCCTACGAGACGTAGAAGGCCCTTGGATCCTACGAGACATAGAAGGCCCATGAATCCTACGAGACGTAGAAGGCCCATGGATCCGACGGCCCGTGAAGGGCCATGGTCGGGCGAGTTGGCCCCCGTTTGAACGATATAGCATATTCAAAGAATTATCCTACTCGATACTATACAACAAAGAGATCAAGGCATAGAAAGGTAGAATAATCCTACACTATACAATAAAGAAATTACAGCCGATTATACCCACTGGGCATTATGGTTCGGCACAGGTGATAATAAAGCATACACAAACATCAAATTACATACACTGGGCAAATACATCTCATACATCATGGACGCGCATCAACTTAACTCCATTTGAACTATAATCTCTCTAGAAAATAGGATTGGCCGGATTCAGATAGCACAAATTTCAGTCTGCAAAATCTCCAATTCCTTCATGGTTACCTCAGTGTCTTGTTTCATTTTTTGACTCCTGCATCTAATACCTGCATGTCCAGTCTCAACTTGTTGATTATACGTTGACAATCATGTACATGTTGTCTTGCCACCTCTAATTGATGCTCGAGAACATCAGCACATTCCAATTCCAATCCATAATCATTCGGTAACGGCCATGCCGCACTGCTCGCAGATCTTTGTGTTGATGTCACTTCATCCTGAAATGTTTCTGTAAGTACACATGACTAGGGCAAAAATATAGTTACAACAGTGAAGCGAACAAGACACTATTTTGTACTACATGGCAAAACAGGACTAACAATAATGTTACACGTCACTTTAAAAAAAATGTTACACGTCATGAAGCATAAGCAGGTGATATTTTAAAAATTATAAAAAAGATAGTCTGTGCAGCCTGCATACAGAAATCCCTCTTAGCTCACCAGAGGAGCATGATGTTGGGGCCCAATCGAAAACACAGACAAGTTACAAATTTAGACAACACGTTGCGTATAAGTAAGCAAGCAGTTGGCCATTCTGTGCCTCAATTAAAGTCTTAGGGAGCATAATGAACAGCAGAGGGTTTCATACAAACATACTACAGCAGGCAAAACTATGCAATCATTAGCGTAGTATAAACTAGATTGTGAGCCTCATGCAATAATAGTTGGTTAATAGACTTCAAAGCTTCAGGCACACTTCGGCAGAGTAATTAAATGGTAAGGCCTTTAATTATGTCAACTAATAGTGATACAAGTACCGAACATCAGGCATGATTATTTGGGCATCTCATTAACTGAGGACAAATAAAGCAATTGAAAAGAGAAAATTAACTATGCCTGAAACAAACAAGGAATTGAACTGTTGAGTTGCATACAGTGACTTACCTTAGCAGGTTGAAGAGGCTCAGCGCAGCTCCTACTTCTCTTGCAAGGCTCCTTCCTAACATCTTGTACTTGGAAATCCTCAATCTTATCTTCATTGCACCCCCTCTGCAAGGTGACACAAACTAGTTACTCGTCTCCTTGGAAGATAAATATGCATACTTTCCAGTCTGTGAACACAAAAGGATGAGATTATAACAAAACAACGCCCCATAATGAAACATGCCACATCTCTTGCACTTGCACACAATGAAATGAGCATTTACTATGTCTGCACTATGTAAAAACTAGGCATACCTTCGAACTGGATCTCCAGGTACTCTTGGAGAGCCTACTGTAGTGTACAGCCAAACCTTTATGTCACCTATGAGTTAGACAAGGCCCCACTACAGCAGCCCTTAGTGTTAAAATCGTTGACAAGCTCTGTTAGAGTGTTAGGTCAAGAACAGAAAGTAATCAAAGCAAACAGTCCTAGTATGGCTGGCTGATGCAAACAAGCAATTGAACAGATGTGTGAGCAAATCTTACATATCAAGAAAAGAAGCAAAGAAGGAGGCTTAAAGACCATCACTTGACTGACCAGATTTAAGGGGCATTTAAACATCATGTGCAACGTATGAACTAACATAAACATTGCATATTCCAGATTCTACAATGGAATGCACATGTATTAGGTTATGCCATGTATGATGATGCCTAAATGTACAGATAGCAGGCAGGAGTGATTCATCATTGCACGCACAATTGAATTGCAGGTTAAGGGCCAGTTCGATTCCGCCTTTTCAGGGCATATTGTCAAAATAAGCCATAAAAGATGTAAAGAAGTCATTTTTTTGTTATGGGCTTGGGCTTAACTAATTTCGCTTTGGAGGGGGGTAGAACCTCACTAAAAATTGAAGGGAAGGGGAATCGTGAAATGACTCTGTTGTCTGCCTATATTACACTCAAAATGCAACTGCTGACGCCCGTGTCACACCTGACCCTCAAGTAAAAACAAACACACAAGCATTCATTGCCCTGCCCGCTTGCATCTCCTCTCCCCTCTCCCTCTACCTCGATCCCGTGCCTACAGCCCTAGGGTTCCTCCAGCAAGCCGTCGCCACTGGTCCCATCTGGCCTGGTCCTCGACGATGCTATGTCCAGCTAGGCTACATGGCCGGCGGGTAGGGGCAAATCTCCCTGGCTGCTCCTCCCTCTGGCGCCGCCCCTCATTCTCATGGTCTCCAGCAGCTGCTCCACTGTGGTTCATCCAACGCACTACTCTGGCAGGCGCTGCACAACTACGGCTGATGCCACACTGTGGCAGAAGGCACCTTATTCCCCCTCCCCTCCTCCCAGGCCATGGCCTTGAGGTGATGTTGAAGGATGAGCTCATCCAACAAGGTGAGGATCTCCTCTAATTTTTTGCCAAATTTTCATTCTGATCCACTATACGATGAATTGCTATGAGCTGCTTCTGCTGCTGCTATATGATGCATTGCTATGAGCTGCTCCTGCTGCTGCTATATGATGAATTGCTATGAGTTGCTGCTGCTGTATGATGAGTTGCTATGAGCTGCTGCTGCTATATGATGAATTGCTATGAGCTGCTGCTGCTATATAATGAGTTGCTACAAGCTGCTCCTGTTGCTGCTATATGATGAATTGCTATGAGCTGCTCCTGCTACTGCTATATGATGAATTGCTATGAGCTGCTCCTGCTGCTGCTATATGATGAATTGCTATGAGCGGCTCCTGCTGCTGCTATATGATGAATTGCTATGAGTTGCTGCTGGTATATGATGAATTGCAGACTGCTGCTGCTGTATGATGAGTTGCTATGAGCTGCTGCTATATGATGCTTTCAGGTGGTGCTGCTATACGATAATAACCAGCCACTTGGACCATCGAATTTCAATAAATAATTGTTCTTCATTTAAATGTGGGTCATGCGTTCTTCGTTTAAATTAGGCAATGGGATCTCTATGGAAAACATTGACCAAAGTAGATTGTGCCAAGTAGATGGTATCTTTGTATTTGCATTTTGAGCAAATAGTGATGGTCTGTTTTCCTATCATATTAATTACTGCACTGGGTTCAATTTGTGATGTTTGCAAGTTAAATTAATTTCCATATGGGCCGCAAAATGAAAAAAATATAATGCAATCTAGACTTTCCACTGATCATGCCAAAGATAAGCTGAAAACGTAATGAAAAGAACTGGTTGGCTTATTACGTGGAGCTTATATTCACATGTGCTTATTTTCTTAGGATAACTCATAATAACTGTCCCTAAGAAACTTGGCTAATAGAACTGGCATACAAATAACATGTCACGATGATTGCAATGGAGGAGTGACGTACCATAGCACACTGTATAGGCTCAGCGCTGCCTCTCCTTTTTTGCGATGTTCCATAAAATTGCCACATACATCTTGTACTTTTTCATTGTGTAACCCTATCTGCAAGTTGACACGGCTAATTTCAGACATCTCTACATGATACTACATTGCATATCCCTTGCGCATATTTAAACCACCAATTAACGATTGTGTGCGTACCATAAACTAGCCATGACTCTGTATGCTGGACTAGCAGGCACTCTAAGGGAGCCTAATGTAGTGCACTGGAATTCCTACATGCCACCTACGATTTTGTGTAATGTACTGCCCCTGTTCCTAAATATATGTCTTTGTAGAGATTCCAGTATGGACCACATACAGATGTATATAGATGCATTTTCGAGTGTAGATTCACTCATTTTGCTCCGTATGTAGCCTATAGTGGAATCTCTAGAAAGACTTATATTTAGGAACGGAGGTACGAGGTAGTATCATGTATGACATCTACATATCTAATTTAGCAGCCAGTAGTAGAAATCATTGTCTGCACAAAGGGATTACTGGTCGAAAATCCTAGCAAAGCACGCTGGCAGGCACAGAACAATACAAGAGAGAGAGAGACGCGCTTACAAGATCATAGCAATGCCTCAGTCCAGGATCTTGGTTGGCCAAGCTGTTAGATCCAGAAGAAACATCGTCCTTGTAGTTTTTGCCAGCTGCATAACAGGTAACAGCGACCGGTTAGTATATTTGAAGTACATCGGGCAGGTGATGCTGGACGGGTTTAAAGGTGACAAGTACCTAGGCCGTGGCGGGTGCTTGGCATCTCTCCAGACGGTGGGAATCAGGTTAGAAACGTCGAGGGTGATGACGCTGCGCTGGCTGTCGGGGTCCGGTAAGGAGATCTAGAACCGTCGAGTAGGGTGTTTGTGGAGCGGCTCCGGTAGGGTGGACTACCGTGTGGGCGAAGCGGATCTGTGGCCGTGGACGAGGGCGTAGGTGAAGCTGCTCCGGTGGTTGGGTTAAGGATGGTGTCGATGACGCAGATCTGCGGCCGTGGACGGGGCGTCAGAAGCTGCTCCGGTGGTTGGGTTAAGGATGGTGTCGACGATGCGGATCTGCGGCCGTGGACGGGGCGTCAGAAGCTGCTCCGGTGGTTGGGTTAAGGATGGTGTCGACGATGCGGATCTGCGGCCGTGGACGGGGCGTCAGAAGATGCTCCGGTGGTTGGGTTAAGGGTGGTGTCGGCGATGCGGATCTGCGGCCATGGACGGGGTGTCAGAAGCTGCTCCGGTAGGTTGGATGAGGGTGCGAGGAAGCGGATCTGAGGCCGTGGACTTGTCAGTTGGCAAAGCGGCCCCGGTAGGGTTGAGAATGGTATAGGCGAAGCTACTCCGGTAGGGTTGACGATGGTGTCGGCGAAGCGGCTCCGGTAGGGTTGAGGAAGGTGTCGGCGAAGCGGCTCCGGTAGGGTTGAGGAAGGTGTCGGCGAAGAGGATCAGAGGCCGTCGACGGGGGCGTCGGTGGGGCGGCTTCGGGGGGTGTGGACGAACCGTCTCCGGTGGGGAGTACGAACGAGCCGCTTCAGATGCGCGGCGGTTGACGAGAGTACCGGCGAAGCAGATCCGGCGCCGTGGACAAGGCCGGCACTGAATGGGCTGTGGTACAGTGGTGGATGAGCAGTCTACTTGTTTCTAGGGAGGTGGGAGGGGTAGATGCGGCCGCAGAAGCAGATCCATCGAGGTGGACGCCACTGGCAGTGAATGGGCTATGGTACGCCGGTGGATGAGCAGTCTAGGGTTTCGAGAGGGGAGGGGAGAAAGGGCGATGAAGTACGGACGGCGTGATGTAAGATGCTCTGGTGCTGTGGAGTTAGTCGTTTTTGCGGGAGGGGGAGAGGAAATGGGGGTGCCGTGTAGTGGGGGAACCGGAAGTTACCAAAGCAGCCCCGACCTATCATGTAGATGAGGGCGGTATTGTAACTATTGGTCTCCGTGCACCAAGGACAAAAGGGGGATTTCGCATGCTAAAGACTAAGGTGGCGGAAATTTTAGAAGGAGGCGGGAGATTTTGCCGCCCGCGGGATCGTTCGTATCCAGTTTCAACTAATTTTGGACCGTGCTAGCGGGAAGGTCATGCTAGACTGTGTACACGGGGCACGCGTCAGCAGTTAATAACTGGTGTGAAGTCCACCCCAGAAAAAAGACAATAACTCGGGATGATGCGCCGATAACTTGGACGTTCACACGGGCGCGGCCAATCGTACGGGTGTAGTGGCGCGTTCACAAAAAAGGGATCAAACGCTCAGCCTATGTATTTCTCGTGTAAATAGATAATTTAGTGCCATTGGTTATTTACTTTAAACATAATGCATTGACGTGTTAGTGTAGAGGCGCACAAAAAGAAATGGATATTGTAGTCAGCTACTTAAAAGTGTTACCTCATATGATTACATAGCCTCCATTTCATAAATTGCGTACCCATTGAATTCATATATGAATATTACATATATTACTTCAAAATAGAAACTTAAATCATCCAAGACTAATGAATTTGAATGCAAGAGTAACAATGGTGCATATACATGATAGCTACATTGGTTGTTTGAAGAAACATCACTGTAACTTTGGCATGCACAACTGAAAAGGTTTATTTAAATAGGAAAAAAATGTGATATGTGAGTGTCCAATCTTTATAGCGTTGAATCGATATTGTACCTTTGGCCACGATACGAAGTAGATATTGACTTATGTTCAAGCGATGCACGTCCACGATCGCTAGATAGTGATATGTGAATGAATTGTGCAATCTCTCTCACACGCATACATATCTCATTTCCCTGTGGGCATCGGAATCACACACGCGCACTTCGTGTATTTCGCTCCCTCCGTCAGGGTTAAATTCGTCTTTCTACCCCATCCTACAAGTCTCTCACACAGAAACACACACACTCTCTATGTCTAACACGCCCACCCCTTTAATTCCGCCCACCCACAGCCACTAATGTCTCAAAGTATAATAATGTATCTCACACATATGCTATCTTTTTGCAAAATTGCTATAGTTTCCTTCCTATCCGTCGAATATAAATCGTATGGCCTATATTGCAGGATGGTAGGAACACCATCATCACCAACTCTGTTTTTTTATAAGAGTAGAGATATGTGAGTGTCACTGCCCCCCCCCCCACACACACCCACACTTCCCAACACCGAAGGAGTAGGGTGACACCTCGATCTTGATACTAATCTATCGACTGGCTTCTCTCTCAAACATACACACACACACACTACCCGGCACCGAAGGAGTAGGGTGGCACATTGATCTTGATAATAATCTATCTACTCCTCTTTCAAACACACACACACTCGCTAGTTGTGCCTCTGTGCCTACCGTGCAAACTCTCGATACGTCTTTCTCTCCCTCCCCCCCCCCAACAATGACAGCAGAAGGGTACAACTCGATCTGATCATAATCTTTCAATTGGTTTCTCTCTCAAACATTGTGTCTCGGTGCCTCGCTTGGTAGCCCCCTCGATATGTAGACTTCTCGCGCGCGCACAGCTGTAGTGACGATGACGCTGAACCCAGTGTGCCTTGTTTTTACCGGCCTCATGTGATAGTTTTCACCCTATTTTCTGTTACTTAACAAGGCAACCTTTTCTTTGTTACTACTAGTGAATCTGAAATCATTCGGGGCAGACATAAAATATATCACTTCAACCCAATTATCGCAGCAACTATTTTAAAAGAAATTAGCTAGCTGCCCGTGCGTTGCACGGAACATCAAGATGCATTTGTATGAGTAGTTTATCTTGTGAGAGAAAAGGTTGAACGAGGGAAGGCCTTATTTGCGAACGTGGAGAGACGTGTGGGTATACTTTTGCAAAATTGTCATAGTTTCTTTCCTATCCGTTAGATATAAATCCGACGGCCTATATTGCAGGATGGCACGCACACCATCATCACCAACTCTGTTTTCTACTCCCTCCGTCCGAAAATACTTGTCATCAAAATGGATAAAAAGAGATGTATCTAAAACTAAAATACGTCTAGATACATTTCCTTTTATCCATTTTGATGACAAGTATTTCCGGACGGAGGGAGTATTTGTCTTTTTAGAGATTTCAACAAGTGACTATGACCGGACCTTACCAACATACTCAAAAAAGTAGTCCATAATTTTGATGTTACCCTCTTTTCTTGGCGGTGCAGTGCCATCTGGATACCTCATAAATAAATCAAGGACAAATCTGACCCCTTCCTGAAAAGACATACGGAGCAAAATGAGTGAATCTACACTCTAAAATATGTCTACATACACATCCGTATGTGGTAGTCCATTTGAAATCTGAAAAAGACAAATATTTAGGAACGAATGGAGTATATATAAGAGTAGACATGGAGATATATCTCCAGCATGGTCTACAACAAAAATGTGCTGGGCTGGTTAGCGCCGGATGCTCGCAACGCGATGACATGAGTTCGAATTCTGTCTTTTAACTTTATATTTTTATATTATATATTACTCTACTTATTTAATATATACTTCTTTCGCTACTGTACTGACAGTGGAACCCACAGAGTACTTAGAATACAAGATTAAGGATGGACTTGTTTCTTTTTAACTTTCTGTACGAAGCTGTAGCCACCCTGCAAGTCACGTGTACACTGTACATGCAATTAACTTTTTATAGAGGGACAATCATACAGGCAATTAACTCAAATGGATTGGATGTCACTCTATTATTTCCAGCATAAAGAGCATCTCCAACGGCAGCCGGCAAATTTCCTCCCGCTTCCTTAAGCGGAGGACGACATCAAACGCCAGCGGCATACATTTTTACAACTCTAACCAACCAGATGAAATTCGTGCAAACACGGACTGATTTCATATAAGCATGAAGGATTTCGTATAAAAAAGCCGGATCTTCATATAAACATGATGGATTTCATTACATTTACATGAACTAAGAGGTGCCAATCCAGCTCTCTTGTATAATTAATACTCCCTCCGTCCGGAAATACTTGTCCTAGAAATGGATGTATCTAGACTTATTTTAGTTCTAAATGGCCGCCTGCGGATCCCTTTGTCTTCCTCATGTCCGTCA
Organism: Triticum aestivum; assembly: GCF_018294505.1. Classification (NCBI taxonomy): domain Eukaryota; kingdom Viridiplantae; phylum Streptophyta; class Magnoliopsida; order Poales; family Poaceae; genus Triticum; species Triticum aestivum. The sequence continues at coordinate 407,679,200 of NC_057802.1, read as the reverse complement.
GACACTTGCGGGGTCGACGAAGGTCCTCAGAAGAGACGAAGGAGCAAAGAAACCACCTGAATCCGCGGTCGTCGCCTCGGCGGTGGCCTTCATGGGTCCCAAGTGGCGGCGGCCTCCCGTGTTCTACTTCTCCTCGATGATGGCGGCGGACACGGAGAAGCTGGCCACCGACTCGTCGCTCTCCATGCACCCAGCTTCTATCTTTGCCTGCATGGCGCTGCCGCAGGTACGGGAGGCGTGCCCACAGACACGGGAGGCGCGGCCACCGCAGACACTGGTGGCGCGGTACGACGCGGCAGCGACGGCGCCCGTACTGGCGTGCCGGCGTGGAGCAACTCGCCACTCCTCATCGAGCTGAACTGGAGTGGCGAGTTGCTGAACCACGCACCTGCTTGGGGCGGCAACTGGCTCCGTCGGGCCAAGCGAGGTTGGTGAAGCACCGAGCGGCCTCGCCCGTATCCGGAGGGCTCGGCGGGCCACCCAGCCGGGTAATATGCCGGAGAACATCTCATCGGAAGCCATCGGAAGAGTGGAGAAAATGGTGAAGGAGGAGATGGGGGAGCGGGGGAGGGGTGCGATTCTTGCTCGCTGTCTGTCTGGCCTCATGTAAATAGAGGGCGGACGGTAGGAACTTGGCCGGCGTCTGGCCTCGTTTAAACTGAGGGCGGACGGGAGGAGCTCGGTCGGTGTTGCGTTTAATTTCGGCCCGCTCATGAACGGATGTGTGGCAGGAGTAGGATTCTCGGTTTGCATGCGGGTTTAACGGAGGGGTTTAATGGAGGCGCCGGGCGTGCAGCGGGCGGCGCAGTACTATTTGATTTGACAGCAGTAATGAGCCGTCAAATCACAAAGGCCCTCGCCTCTCGTGAAACCGACCGAGCTAGACTGCCCCGCCCTCTAGCCTTTTAAAAAATGTATATACTCCACTTTTGTACAGTAGTAGTATCGATGGATTGCGCCATGGAGCAAAACTTGAAATTAAAAAAAGGTGGTACATATAGAGAGCGCTCGTCGCCAAATTATGCATATAGTACTATTAAAAAGGCTTGTCACAATAATGGTGTCCAGCACAAGTGCACAACCCACCCCTCAAATAAAACTAAGCACCCTGGAATTCTTTGACAAAACTAAGCACCCTGAAATTCTTTGACAACTAAACTGCTGGCTATATGATGTTGGCCATATATATTGTACGTATATAATGTGAAGAAACGAGTGGTAGTACTATACCAACTAAAAGATGAAATGTAAGAAATACTAGTATGTACGTACTGAAGAGTTAAAGTAACAAGAAGAAACATAACATAGTTCTGCTGGGGGCTCAGCACAACACACCCCTCAAATTAAATTAAGCACACCTGAAATTAAACTTTGCAACTATTCCGGTAGACACTGCATTAGAACCACCATGAGCAACGACACTGCCACCTTACTCGGAGTCCTCGTCCACGTCCTCGACTTCGTCCTTGTCCCTCTTCCTCTTGGCCGATACTTCTTTGCTTGAACCGCACACTTGGCTGTTGCTCTTCATCCAACCCTTGTAGATATTGAAGCAAAGGTAGCCATCCATTGCAGCGTAGTGGATGTGGTCTATATCTAGTACATTCCGCTGCCATGCATGACGATGAAACGTGTATGGAGGTTTCTCCAGTTTACCGTACGAAGGATGAACCATGGCTCCTGCCAGGGTCAGCATTGAAGGCTGACGAGAGGACACCAGCCGATTCTTCTGGAGGTCGAAGGTGTTGCCTACAACGAGGCCTATCCGACGCAGGACTTCTTTGTCGTTACCAAAGTCTACAGTAACGAATTTGACTAGGTTGCTCTCGAGGAAGTCCTTAAAATCCTGGCACTCAACGTCGGCATGGCATATGTGGTAGACCAAGCATAAGTCATGCACGCAAACCTGGATCACGGCGGGCTTCTTCCTCTCTTCGTCCTTTAGATCCTTCTCTCGTCCCAGGACTGTGGTGTACTCAACATCTAGCCCAGCGACCCACTCATCATCTGAGTCTTCGAACATGCGTCTGAAGCGAGAAAGGCATCCTTTCACCGTCGCGGAAGAACGGGTGTAGATGACGTCGAACTCATCGCCGGTGATGGTTCTAACCTTGTACTCACCGCCGATCGGGGAGATTTGGGACGCCATGGATTTGGGAGGAGGGTTAGGATTAGTGGAACTGCCGTAATGTGAATGGACGGGACGACTAGGAGCGAACCGTCGTAGTATTGAAGGACGTGCGGGGACGAGTAGGAGCGAACTGCCAGCGTGCGAACGGCAGGGTAGTGGCTTTCCATTCTCCCATGATACGGGCTTCCGAGAGCCCTTGGATCTGAGATGGAACGGTTGCATGGCGTGATTCTAGACCTATGGGTGAATATCCTATCCTGGAGGGTTATTCCGCAAATTTTCAGCAACTTAGCATGCGACCGTTTGATCTCAGATCCAAGGGCTGCCAGCAGCCCGTATCGTGGTCGCGCCTACCATGACCGTTGCATTGCTCGTGCAGTCGCGCCCTTGGAGATTTAACACGGTGCGTTAGGCTATCTGATGTTGGCATGTCATACATAGTCATCACTTAGTCACTCATACTACAACAAGATTTTGGCTATAAGATTGGCTATAAGGTTCGCTATAAGTGTATTTATTTATTTTACTTCTCTCTATCTCTTTCTTCGTACTCCCTCTGTCCCATAATATAAGAACGTTTTTGACACTAGTGTAGTGCCAAAAACGTTCTTATATTATGGGACACAGGGAGTACTAGTATTTATTGCATTTGCCAAGGAGTGACCTCTTCCAATGAAATGGTGTTGCTAAGTTTGCTTCATTTAATTAGCTATAGACTCAAAATTGTCTTTTCACCTAGGTACATGCGCTTAGCACCGTTTCTTCCTTGGTCACCAAACTAGTCTCTCTCTTCTTGATTAACTTGCCACATCAGACTTTATGCCTATGTGGCAAGCTTAAGTACAATAGTGCGCTTTACATGGCATTTTTGCATATGTGGAGGAAGAGAGGCAAGGAAAAAGTGGAGAAGTGGGCTCTCATGCAAGAGCCAGCCTCTACTACATGGTGGAGCATTGGGAGAGGCACCTGTATGGAGGTGGTCAGGAATCGGGAGACTCACGCCGGTCGTAGCGCCGCAGTTAAAATGATAATGGCAAGTCAAATCACGGGGCCCCACCTGTCCAGCAGTAACTCGCTGTCAAATCACACAGCCCTACGTTTGCAGCAGCCTACTCCCTCGTCTTCTCGCATCTCTGTCGAACCGACTAGGCGGAACTGCCCCGCCTACCGCGCAGGAAAAGCCCGCGCAGTATACTCCCTCCGTCTAGGTGACCAAGGTGGAGAGGAAAACGAGAGAACTTAATGTTTAGTATTTGCTAAGGCTGGTTGTAATGGTACTAGCCTTAGCAATTTTGATGAGGTGTCATAGAATTAAATGAAGAAAGAGAGAGAGAGTTGAGTACTATGTGTCATACATGGCAATAAATAAAGTACTACATGATACTAATATATGATACATGGCGCAGGAGTACTAAGTATTATTAATACAGTTTTGCTAGAACTCATCTAGATGAGATATAATTTGGTCTCATTCATCTTTTATAGCCATTGGATGTGATGCTATATAAGATGCGTGTGTGCTGACGTGGGTTGTATTTGTTCTTGTGCAACGAACTGACCACTGCATGTCATGTTTGATAGTCTCAAGTCATTAAAAGCATACAAGCCCCACATCTCTTCTTGGTTGATTCCTCTATTTATGTCAAAAAATAAGAAACAACGTGAGAGTTAATGCACCACGCCTATGTGTTTACTATTTGGTTTTCGTAAGATGACTTAATACTCACCTAGACGGAGGGAGTATTCGATTTGACAGCGGGCGGCGCAGTTCCCGATACGGCTTTAATGCAGACGAGGGAGGGAGTAGCGGTTCCCGATATGTTGAACGGCCAATGCATCCTCCTTCAATTAATGCATGAGGGAAGTAATGGGAGGAGGTCCGGGAAAAGAGGCTGCACGATGTGAATGCAACGCAGTTTGCCCTCATTGCCCTCATATAAAGGCGCCCCTCCATTCCAATGCATCTACCACATCGTACGCACCTAAGCATTTGCCTAAGCACCTACACTAAGCGCAAAAGAGCTCACTCCAGACCCATGGCGGCGATGCGCGTGAGCGGCCAGCGGCTGCGCCAGATGGTCCACGACGCCGGCCTGCGGCATGGCGCCGAGGATCGTCTCCAGACGGTGTTGGAGACCGGCTGGTGGATGGCCGCCGTCGACGCCAACTACGACTCTCAGTTGGACCAGATGATCGTTGCCACCAGCAACAAGTTCACCGTCCTCAAGAAGCTCGCGGACGACATCGCCGTACTCCTCCAGCCCGCGCGCCCGGGCTCCTCATTGCCTGCCACCCTAATCGGCCTCCATGGCCGGAACCTCTTTCAAGCACTGGTGGCCCTGCGACTGCCCGCCGACGCCACGAAGAATGTCCACCTGGAGGTCGCGCTCGCCGCGAGGCGCCTCGCCCTGCAAGAATTCGTCGACCTACACATCCACGTGTACGAGCAAATCGTGTACATAGGTATCTACAAGGCCAGTGAGGACGCTACGACGTTGGCCTTCCTCAACCGGCTGGAAGCCTTGGATGCCTTTGCTGAGAAGCACCTCGACCTCGCCACAAAAGCCGCCGCTCCTTAGCCGCCGGTCGGTGGCCCGGCGCACTAAGTTGAGGAGGAGGAGGTCGTACGTTCGTGGATCCATCTTTCTTCTTGCCTTCTGTAACCACCACTGCGATCGCATCATCGTGGCCTTAATTCTTATTGTGCTGTTGCATTCTCGTTCCAGTCAATACCGACATGTGCGATCCCTTTGCTTAATTATATGCATCACTGTAACTAGTACTCCATCCGTCAATTTATAAGTTGTGCTTACCTTTTCCATCAACTTCGTGCAACGCGCGGGCATCTTGCTAGAAACACTAGAATATGTCTATATAATCCGTATGTGATAGTCCATTTGAAATCTCAAAAAAGACAAATATTTAGGTACGGAGGGAGTAATATATTAGGAGTATATCAAAACAATAGTGATTTCTTTCAAGTTTGTGAACAAATACTACTATTCTACTACTTTGGATCCGTCGCAACGCACGGGCACATTGCTGGTAAAAGGAAAAGGCCTGCCGCGTTCGCGTCGCACCCCCACACGCCCGGGAATCGGGAGTACAACACGGCCCGTCCGGCACGACACATAGCTTAGGGAAGGCGTGTTGCCTAGCATTTTCACTTTCATGTGGGACCGCCGTTGAGCAAACCGACACCCCGCCCGCCGCCGGGTTGGAAAACAGAAACGAGGGGAAGATCTAGCTGTAGCACGGAAGCCAAGAAATTTGGTGTCAGACGGGGCTCGTTGATAGAGTAGGAGCATTCCGTACTAGTACTACTCCTACTAGTACCAAGTTTGTACTCCTAATACTATATTACTAGTACTACCACTATACAACTAGTAGGTACGTGCACGGCACAACATCGTAGGAACAAAAAACGGGAAGATCTTGTTTTGGGTGATTTATCTTTTTTTCAATCAACGTAGTATGAATAATATGATGTGGGGGGCACCCATGAAGCTTATGTGGCTTGGTTGCATGGCTACGGAAGGTTAGAGAAAAATAAATAGATAATGTGTTTAGAGTGCACTCCACTAAATAGATATACTTTGGATCCATTGCAACGGACCGGCACATCTATATCTATACCCCCTATATAGTGTGTGAAAAACTTTGAAAGTTGGTCGTTGGATGAAGCCAATCCGACGGTACAAAGATGGCAAATCCGAGCACTACTGGCCGTTGGATATCATCCACCAGATTCTGCCACATGTATAATCTAGAAGACTCCATGGTTGAACTTAATTCATGACTAACTTTGCCACAACTAAGCTTAGGCAAAGTTATTAGTTCTTCAAAATGAGAGCCACAAGTTGGCAAGCCTAAGGGAATCTTGCCACATTTTTTGTGTGTATGTCATGTGGGGCCTTAGTGTGGCTTGCCTAAGGTGTGGCTTGAACCAAACACTCACCTAAGTTAATCAAACTTGCCTAACCTTACATTCCACCAGATTTTGCCACATGTTAGAATCCAGAAAGCTCCACATGTAGAAGCATAATGCACAAACCACCAGAATCTCATGCGTGCAATGCACGTGTACCTTACTAGTACTAGTTGGTAGTAGTAAGAAACAAATTCCAGTTTTGGCACGAGCTCGTACTGCGGGAGCACCACAAGGCCTGCCGCAGGAGTTACATTTCCCTCTCGGGGCCCACGGGACCGAACTTCAGTGGCTTAGTGCCCGGCCTATGAGTCAATGACATGCGGACCTTAAATGCGGCTGGCCCACATGTCATTCTCATGGTGGTGGCGTGGTTCGCGACTCACTCGTTCGAGATGAACCGGCCGGTGGTGGCGTGGCCGTGGCGAGGGTGCCACAGCTGGGCGTCGGGGCGTTACGAGGCGTAGATGGCCACACCGGCGGGTACTACCTGTAGTACATAAGTACTCCAGCTGAGGATTGATGACCGGGACGAAATGTGTCACAGCCGCTGGATGAAAATTCGATGGTGCGGGAGTACGGATCGGAGCACAGCAGCGGAGCAGGCAAACCGCGTCCAATCGGGTGTGTCTGTGGTAGAAAGTTGATGGTCGCCGCAGTTCAGCTGGCCCGCATGTCATGCACACAAAGGCAGAGGAGCGGTGGGGCCGAGAGGGATGAGGGGCACGTCGGGGGGATGAGGATCCCCTGACGCGAACAATCCTACCATTCTGTCACTGACATGTGGGACCCATAAGCGTGGGTCCCACCTGTCAGCGAAGGAAAGGCAGGGCAAGGCAGTGATAGCCACGTCAGAGGATCCATGTCCACGTCGGGGGACGTCGTGCCGTGGGTTGGAGCGGCGTCGTGGGAATCGCGTGTGGGTGTGGCAGTGGTAGAAACAAGAAACGTGATGGTCGCCGTGGTTCAACTTCCATGGACAAGCTGTCATGTCTGCTGACACATGTATATCAAAACTAGAGTGTTTATATTTCAAGCACGTGAACAAGTATTATTCTACTACTTTGGATCCATTGCAACGCACGGGCCAGCACATTGGTAGTAGTAGTGTCCATCTCTATCTCTAGAGGCCTTCCCTCGTTCATCCTTTTCTCTCACAAGATAAACTACTCATACAAATGCATCTTGATGTTCCGTGGAACGCACGAGGATGTTTCCTTGGGGGTCTCTCCAGCGCGGCGTGGCCGTAGTTGCAAGTTGACGCCCCTTGAGATGCCGACGTTGAGGGGCACTCGGATTTCCTCCGATGAGCAGGTAAGATGAGTTTGATCACGTAGTAAATGCATTCTAAAGACTACTTCCGTGTCCATTTCCTAATTCTCCCCCTGCCCACTGTTTCACAGGTTAGGCTCGGTGCGAGTGGAGATTGGCTTGCATATGTACGGGAGGGTACCAACATCAATTTGCACAACATTTACAACGGTGACACCGTTCCCGTAGAACCTTTGTCCAACATTGGGATCAGCCATGCAACGGGCCACCGCATGAATTGGTACGATGGAACCACGGTGAGATTGAATAAGATAGCACGAACCTTGCACATGGCGGTCAAAGGCGGACCATGCTGTCTGCGGCCGATTTGTTGCCGTACGAGTAGGAAGACGTTGTGCTCCTTTCTAACCGCATCTTCGCGGTGACAAACCAGGGGACTTATTTTGTATGGGACACATCCTACGATATACTCCCTCTCTCCCAGTTTATTTGTTTTGAATCTTTTCGTTTTATAAGTTTCAAATTCAAATTTAGAGCTCCCCATCACATGTTGAGATTACAATGTCCATTAAATCGTTGCGTGCATGTATAGTAAAGAAACAAATCTCGAGTTTGGCACGAGTTCGTGCTGCGGGAGCACCACAAGCCCTGGCGCAGGAGTTACATTTCCCTCTCAGGGCCGTCGGGACTGAGCTTCAGCGCCTTACTACACCTACCTTTGAGTCAATAACATGTGGACCCGATAGGTGACTGGTCCACATGTAATGCTCCCGTAGGCAGAGGGGCAGTGGGGCCAAGAGGGGTGAGCCGCAGGTCGGGGGACGTGTGGTTTCATGGGTTCGAGCGGCGTCGTGGGAATCGCGGGTGGCTGTGGTAGAAACTTGATGCTCGCCGCATTTTAGGTGGCCCACATGTCATGCACACAAAGGCAGAGGGGCGGTGCGGCCGAGAGGGGTGAGGCGCACGTCGGGGGGCGTGGTGCCGTGGGTTGGAGAGGCGTCGTGGGAATCGCGAGATGAAACGTGATGGTCGCCGTAGTTGAACTTCCATGGACAAGCTGTCATGTCTACGGACACATGCACTGCATACCGATCACTGGAAGGAGTAGCAGAGAAAGCTATATATGCGGATAAATAGTTCCTTATAGTCAAGCGGACCCACGCTACTACTCTGTTCCAAAGACATGCACACCATCGAAATAGTCCATCTATATCAATATACACCGAGAGGGAATAATTTTTTTTACAAGAGATGAAATAGTTCATCCATCCATAATGCCCTCCTGCTGGTGCAGCCTTTTCTTCTTCTTCTTCTTCTTCTTCTTCTTCTTCTTCTTCTTCTTCTTGTTCTCATTCTCTGTGGGAGACGGCTTCGCAACAAGCTCTTTGGACCTTGCAGCTATCTCGAAACTCACACGGGCATCGAGGGCAGCATATTTTATCCGCTCGTACGTCAAGGGATAATTCTCCCATCCAGACGACCTTAATGCCACCGTCTCGTCACCCTTCTGAAGATTTGTACCGAGCACAAAATTTGCTACGTCGAATAGGGATGGTGTCTGTTTATCACAATCTTCTACAGGAATTTTGATTCTGGTTTGTAGGTCAGCGATGCTTTTCAAATCAAGGTTGTACGGCTCCAGCTTCTGTTTGTCCCCTTCGATGGCTGCCCCACAGAAGTATACGTCCTCCCGAGACAAGAAATCGTGAAGCTCACCTGGTATGGAGGGCGAGTGTATGATGTGGTACACCAAAACATCATCTTCGAGGCACAGCTGAAGGACGGCGGCGCGCTGGATCTTCCCAGGGGCACGCTCCGTGTACTCTGCGTCGAGACCGATGACCCTCGTCTCTACCTTTTCGAGGGAGTTGGATACATTGTTGATCCACTGCCGAACAACCCTTGGGTGGACGGTGACGGTGGCAACTATGCGCATCGAGCCTTCGACGAGGACATGTTGGACGCTAAAAACCTGCATCTCGATCTCTTTCGCCATTTGGAACCGCTGGAACGGAGGGCTATGGTTTGGAGAATTAGGATTAGATGGCTAGTCTAACTGAAGTAGTAGATGATTATTTAAAGAGGTTAAAACAATGTGAACGCAGTGGGGTTTGGATGCAAATGAAGACGAAGGGGAGGTGAAGAAGCCGAGGAGAATCGGTTCCCGATGGAGAAGTAAATGGGAGAAGTGGCGTGCAGGCAGTTGATTAGACGGCTAGGTAGACTAAACGAAAAGGCTATGCGGGTAGACTGATGAGTCGTACCTGTTCGTGTACGTGCCCATCCTTCCTGATAGGTGGGACCTATGCAAACAGATAAAAAAATGTGTCGTAGTTTTTTTTTGAGCGCGTGAGTGGGAGACACAACATTCTCTGGTTAAGGAATACTCCCTCCGTTTAGGTGAGTATAAGTCACCTTATGAAAATCAGGTTTTCCCAAAACCTTTAGGCGTGGAGCATTAACTTCCTGCTCGATCCCCTCCCAGCCTCGTTAGCCAGCGTTCTCTTCCTCTGCTGCCGCGTTCTACCTTTCCATTTTTCCTCTTCTCAAGTGTGGAACGATCTGCATGCCGTCCTTGATGCACCAGAACGACCACTGCATGCATCGCGGCAGGGCGTTGATTGGGCATGCACGAGAATTTGGTTCTGCTCGCAATATGGATGATACCTGAACGATGAAGTGAACAGGCATGCTAGCACGGGAGACCTATTTCCGCTATACAATACTGGAGTACTCATGTTCCTACTAGTAGTAGTAGTAGTACAACTGTGGTACACTTGATGGTCAAAATACTATTCATCCGGTCCTCACAGTGAAGTGACAACACCCTGCGCCTGACACTAGTCCAGGCGGCGTGTTCGGGTTACCAAAGTCAGCCTCACCCTGTGCACTGTGCAGTCTGTCACCGCCGCTGTACAGCACATTGGCGCCTCGCCTCGTCTCCCTCTCCGCTCCCATAGCACCACTCCATCTCCATCTCCTTCTCCGTCTCCGTCTCCGTCTCCATCTCACTGTGCCCCCGTGTACCGTCGCCTCACTCGCCTCCCCCAGTACCACTATTCCCTCGCTAGCCGCTCCAGCACCGACATCCTTCTCCCCCGTAAATCAAGCCCCCTTCCAAACTCCACCATGGCCGAACGCGAACCGCGCAGCATCCATATGAGCCGCGATTGGAGCAATCTCCCCAGTGACATCCTCGACCTCTGTTGTTCGTGTATGGATATGTTGAGCGCCCTGCGGCTGGCTGCATGCTCGAGGGACATGCACACGGCCATCGTCGAAGCGAGGCCTAAGCTTTTCAAGACACCCTGCTTGCTGCTATCTGGTCTTGCGAGATTGGCTCACCATGATACGGAGGCGTGCATGATGCCCCTCGACTTCAATCCGATCTCCATTAGCCGAAACTTCTTTGCAGGTATGTAGTGGGTCGCCGTACATCATTTCCCTCGACATCGATCCGATCACCATCGCCCGAAACTTCTTGGCAGGTATGTACTGGGTCGGCATGAACTCCCACTGGATGGCTGCCTTCAGAGAAGACGGTAAAAAGTTGGTGCTCGTGAACTTCCAGACCTCCCATGAGATTATCCTTCCTCCGTTGGATTATATAGAGTATTACCATCGCGGTCCAAGTCATCTAGATTACTACGTCAGTTGGACGGACCTTGTTTTGCAGAAGATTGTAATCTGCCAAGTGCCCACACGACATGCGAATTACGCAGACTTCAAGCTAATTGCCTTGTTCGACCGCGGACTCGCCTATCTTTACGCCGGTGCCTTCTTTAGCTGGAGACAACTCGGCTCGCAGTGGATCATCGTCAAAGCTGATACACACTTCTGTGATGCTATTGAACACAATGGCATCATCTACGCGATCGACAAAGCAGATGGCACCACGTATTGCTGGGACGGCGCGTGTAAGTTGTTTCCGTCTCATGTTAATGATGACGCCATGACACTGTTTGAACTTTTTGTGATGATTGGCATATCCCTGTTTGAGCAGAATTTGAGTAGAACTATGGCAATGTATTAGAGACGCCGTAAATCAGCTATATTTGGAATGAGTTAATTCATGCGATTGTGACCATGTCATTACAGCCAATTTGTACCCTGAATAATCAAACGGTTAGGAATATATGGATATTATCCTTATTTTACAGTAATCTATATACTACTACTAAATATGAGTGTGTATCAATGGCCATGTTAGTTTCCTCATTTTCATGATGTAGAAACATGCACCACACTGTTGGTTTCATCTAACCATACATTAGGGAAGTAAATGTGCATATGGAGAACTCTATATTTGGAAGTAGTGAAATCCTGCAATGCTTACCATGTGTACATACCTATATTCGCCCTTCAGCAATCAATGGCTAGAATAATATCCTCACAAAAATTTTGCCCACAGAACACGAGTATATAACAATGCATGGTCTGTTAGTTACCTTGAAGAATTTGTTTGTGAGGACAGAACATGATTACTCCCTCCGTTCCCAAATATTTGTCTTTCTAGAGATTTTAACAAGTGACTACATACGGAGCAAAATGAGTGAATCTACACTCTAAAATATGTCTACATACATCCGTATGTTGTGTCTATTTGAAATGCCTAGAAAGACAAATATTTGGGAACGGAGGGAGTACATAACATGCATGACATGGTAGTTTCCTGTGAAGAATCGATTGCGAGATAACATGAGTATAACCATGCATGGCACTTCTATATTTTCGAACCCAGTATACATTTCCCTGTATTTTCCTCCCAGTTCCAACAGGGACATATCAATGCTGTTTCTTGCATTATCCTACTCATACTCTGAACAATGCTGATCTTACATTAACAATGCCTGTCCTTTTTGATATGATGCAGTGTCCCTACAGTTACTGCCCTTTGTAATCACACCACCTTTGCCAAAAACAGGGAAGCACAACTGGTTCCTCGCTCGATCAGACGACGGCAAAAGACTGATGATCATTCGGACACATGAGCCGGAAAAGTTATATTGCAAAAACCCCACTGTATACAAGCACCGTGTAATACGTGAGTATCCGGACAGTGGCTGTTACGTCTATGAGCAGGATACCAGCTTGTTGGGGCCTTTAGGATTTTTTAGTTGGAGGCGGGTAAACAGCCTTGGTTCACACTCTCTGTTTCTCGGACTCAATTATCCGATTAACCAGGAGATCACCGTTGGCAAGGACCTTGATGGCAGAGAGGCTCTGTTTGCTATGGAAAACTGTGTCTACACGGCGAGCCCTAGGAGTTCGGGAGCAAACTCCCCTGATTGTCAACGATACAGCCTGCAGCCAAAAGAAGGTGAGAATGACAAAGGCATCCGGATTAACTTTGATCCTTGGATGTCTCAATTACGACAGGCAGTGATGTGGTTCAAGCCTTCAGGTTGATAGGTAATTGGGCTGTTGCATCGAAAGGGTGGAGTACTGGTGTCTCCGGATCACTGGTCGCTGAAGCGGGGCTGCAAATTATGATGGTGTTGGATCATCTCTTCGAATGACTTTGTTGTCTTTGCTGCTGGTTCTGGATGGGTAGTTCTTTCTTTTGTTATGCATATTCCTTGTCATTTGGTCATCCTCGTCTATGTCACTCTTACTATGTAATAGTTGCTTCTGTTTAGAATGTCATTCTCGTCTGGATCACGAGAGTCTGAGCGCTGCAGATGGGTGCGTTTTGGTGGTGTAGCAAGACTTCTTATGAACTATCATGTCTTGCTGTTTATGTCAGTAGTAGTCACTAGTCAGTGTTTGAATGTTGTATATATCGTTGTTTCGAACTGTTTATTGTCTCGAACTACTGGTGGGCTAAATGAGGGCATCACCATTCTCCGGTGTTCAGAGTATATCTCCTTTTTTCAAGTTATATAATTTGAGCTCAGTGTCTTTTCGATGATGTACACTTGTTTGGGCCAGTGAGGTGTCGTTGAATATGGGCCGAGTAGTAACGCAATGCCAAACAGGTCAATTATGACTCTCAGGCCGGGCTCTCAAAAGATCCTGAAAAAAAGGCCGGGCTCTCCAAAAAAGAAAGAATAAGGACTCTTAGGCCGACATGTGGGCGCCACCGGTGTTTTCGTGCGCTTGCGCGCCGAGAGCATATTGGGAAGTGCTCGAAATTCATGTTACGTTTTCATCCCCAGTCTCCCGCCCCTCCCCCACCTCTGGAATCTCGATTCCTACTCCAGTTCCCCCAAATCCCCCTCCTGTACTCCCTGTACTCAAGCGCACTATCATGTCGCCGGTCAACGCGGATCTCCGAGCCGGAGATCCTGAGGTCCGTCCTGCCTTCGGTCGCTGCGTGCTGTCGCTCAACAGTGGCATGGCGGCGCTTGACGACCAGTTTGCCGGCAAAGTGCTGATGGTAACCATCAACGGCGACCGGCCTCCCGTCTCGTCGAACGACCTTGTCAAAGCTCTTGGCATTGCGCACGGCATCCAAATAAGTGACTTGCTCATCGAAGTCTGTCCGCCACCGGCTGATTTCTTCATCAGGTTCTGGACAACTTTCGACTGCAGTCGTGTGTTCGAATCTTCCCGGCGCTTGTTCTGCGATGGTGCGCTGGTGAGCTTTGATCGGTGGCACCCAGGATGGGGCTCGGTGCCCTCTGAGCTTGAGTTTTTAACAAAGCTTACCTTCCACGGCATGCCTCGACGTGCTTGGAACAGCGAGTCCATGAACGAGCTTATCAACGACCTTGGAGGTGAGCTCGTAAGTATGTTTGTTCCTCCAGACAGCTGGGCTCTCACGGTTATGGCATGGATGAAGAAGCCGTCCACCATACCGAAGGTGATTGGTGTTGAGATGTCGGTGCAGGAACCGGGGTTGTACTATTCGTCGCCACCAAGGCCGCCGTGGACCACGTTAGGGATGTACCTGTATCGAGTGTTCGTGCATGTCGAAGAAGTGGTCAATCCATCAATCGAAGTCCTGCCACCGCCGCTGGTGCCAGGGTCCGTCTACGACGTCCATTACAGGAGTCAACGTCAGACTTTCCCCGTGTTGCTCGGAACGATGGATGGCACAGGACCTACTCCATCGCGCGTCTGCTGCCGCGCAGGCCTCACCGCCCCACCGTACTCCCATCGCAGGCCTAGCCATCCCTCTACTCACCCACATCTGTTGTTATTCTCCGGCGACGGCAGACGAACCAGTAAACCCTCATACAGTCGTACTCCCCTCTGCGTGGGAAACAACTGTCGAGTCTTCCCTACCTCCGTGTCATTCCCTTCCTAGGCCTCGCCGTCGTCCACCGCCCTGGTGCTCTCGGCGCGGCCTGGTCAACGTGGTCAACGACCGACATGCATCTGAAGTGGACTGTACGTGGAGAGGCCGACAGCTGGGTCCACGGCCGCACGCAAGGAAATGCCTCCTTATTACACGCAAAATAATGATTCCTCCACCTGACATCAGGGACCCACCGAAAGGGCCTCTGTATTTCACGAAAAAAACGTTACCTCCGCTGACAGCTTGGACCCACCAGCTATATCTTCGCACGCAAGGAAGTGCCTCCTTATTACGCACAAAAAAATGAATACCCCCCCTGCTAGCTGGGACCCACCATGGTGGGAGGCTGACTTGTGGGCCAACTAAGTTGACTGGGACGGGGGCTTTTGTCAACTTTAGTCAATATGAACGATTCTAGCTCCAGTGACCGTACGATGTCCATCCAACGGCCGTAGTGCTTCTTCAACCTCTGGTCTTCTTGCTCCAGCCGTCCAAAGCAGCGCCGGTCGTGCCGCATGCTCCTGCCTCCGGTGGCCGGCTGTGCTGCCGCGGAGGCCTCACCGCCCCTACAATTCCCACCGCTGGCCAGGCCCTGCGGTGACGGCAGCCTCACATCGTAGCCGAACCAGTGAACCCCCGTACTCCTCTCCGCGCGGGCTTCCACTGCCGCGTCTTCCCCGGCTCCCCGTCGTCCCCTTCCTAGGCCTCGCTGTCGTCCACCGCCCTGGTGCTCTCGGCGCGGCGTGGTCAACGTGGTCAAGGAACGACTTCCATCGGACGTGGACTATACGTGGAGAGGCTGACAGCTGGGTCCACGGCCGCAGCAAGGAAGTGCCTCCTTATTACGTGGAAAATAATGATTCCTCCACCTGACAGCTGGGACCCACCGGACGGGCCACTGTATTTCGTGAAAAAAACGTTTCCCCCTGACTGCTGGGACCCACCAGCTACATCTTCGCACGCAAGGAAGTGCGTTCGGGCAAAAAAACGATTCGCCCCCCTGACTGCTAGGACCCACCAGCTACATCTTCGCAGGCAAGGAAGTGCCTGACTGTCGGGACCCACCTGGTCGAAGCGTACGTAGCATTGTCATTCTGGTCGCGAACGTGTACATACATACTGGTCGATGTAGAGGCGCGCACGCGTCGTAGTAGAGGCGCGCACGTAGCATGTACACGTACGTACAGCGGCCAGTGTGCAAGAAAGAAAATATGGCCACGTACGTACATACGGGCAGGGTCTTGAACGCCTACTCGCGCATATGTACAGCCAGGGCTCGTGTACATGGCTGGGTCGGAACGGAGAAACAGCGTCGTCGTCGTGTTCATGGGGAGCCAACCGGCTGGGTCGGAACGGAATGCGTTGTCGTGTTCATCGGGAGGGCTTGGACGGAACACTCGATGGGAACGAGGCCTGGCGTACCGCAGAACGGAGGAAACAGCCTTGTGTTCGACCGGTCACGTTTGATACGGGATCCTGTTCATCGGGAGGGGTTTGGCGTACCGCAAAACGGAGGAAACGGACCTCCTACGGTCGAAATGGGGGTCCTGTTGATTGGGAGGGGTGTGGCGTACCGCAAAACGGACGAAACAGACTTGTGTTGGAGCGCTACGGTCGAAACGGGGGTCCTGTTCATCGGGAGGGGTGTGGCGTACCGCAAAACGGGACTCCACGGGACACTGTTCATCTCCACCGTCGACCCCCTCCCACCTCCATGGGCTACTATTCATCCACCGTCGACCTCCTCCAGCCTCCACCTACGACTGTTCATCCACGGGCTCCTGTTCATCCAGCCTCCACCACGCGCTACTCCACCGGCTACTGTTCCACCAGCCCTCTCCACAGGCTCCTGTTCAACCACCCCTCCACGGGCTACTGCTCATCCAGCCCTCCACGGGGTGGTCCTGTTCATCCTGCCCTCCACGAGGTCCTGTTCATCCAGCCCCAACCGGCTCGATCGATCGGGGTCCTGTTCATCCAGAGGTAACACCACGGGGTCCTGTTCATCCACCCCCACCGGGAACTGTTCATCCAAACCCCCCCAGCAACGCTCACTGTTCATCCAGAGGCAGCATCGATCAGCTTCAGTTAGCAGCAGTAGCGAAGGAATCGCTCGATCGGGTTCAGTTAACAGCCATCGATCGATCGCTCGGGTTCAGTAACGTGTAGCCTGCAGTGCAATCGCTCGGGTTCAGTTAGAGCCCAACGCCTCGCTCGGGTTCAGTTAGAGCCAACGCCTCGCACACACGCGCGTACGTGTACGAGAGAAACGCGCATCGCGCGGCCCCCGACCTCCCACCGTAACCGGGAACTCCCCGAAATTTTCCTCGCCCTCGCTTCTACCACAGTTTTTTCCGTCATGGACGGCCCAAAGAATGTCATGCAGCTGCGTCTCCGGCCCGCCCAGGACGAAAAGCCCATTTTCTGTCATGATTTTTTGTCATAGAAGTAGGAGCCCACCACATCTATGATGATACCGGGTTTTGTCACAATTATCATCATAGAAGTGTCATATGTATGACAGGAAAATTTTTCGTTCGGCCCAAAATGTCACGGATGTAGTGCTTGCTCTTGCTTGCGATGCTGCTCCGATTTAGCTACACTTTAGTCGACTGAATCGACTTTCGGGTCAGTCGATTTTCAGGGGGCGGGGGGCTCGCCGGAGTTAAGGAAGAACCAGCCGCAACGGGGAGGGGGGCTCGCCAGAGAGGTACCCCAGTATCTATCTTAGGGTTCAGGGTGGGGGCGGTGGTCGCTGGCGGTGGCGTGGGGAACGCCGGACAAAAAGCTCGGCACGGGGGGGCCTAGAGGGATGGCCGGGGCGGCGGCGGACCGGTGGTGGGGAGTGGTTTCGGGGAGGGCGGAGCGGCGCACCGCCGGCCTCGGGCGGCGGAGGGCGGCGGTTTGGTCGGTGGTGGCTGGCGGCTCAGGGGGTGGAGGTTGAAGTTGAACTGCAGGCCCTTGATTTCATATCCAATGGCTGGAAAATCGACTGACCAGAGATGAAAAATTCAGTCGACCGGCTCTCGCACGCGCTGTTGCTGCTACTGCTTTTTTGCTACTAGCTAGTGCGTTTAGTTTCGACAGTAAAATTCAGTTTCGACAGCAAAATTCAGTTTCGACAGTTAAATTCAGTTTCGACAGTTAAATTCAGTTTCGACAGTTAAGTTCAGAGATGAGCGGCTGATGTATTTTACATCTAGCACTTTGTGGTTACGTATTTTACGTCATCTATTAGAGATGCTATTAGAATTCCACTCAGGTTAATGTTGTCTCTCCTGTCCTGCTTCAGCCTCGGTGTCGTACAACTCCCCGGAGCTGCTCCAACGACGAAACCTTCCATCACAGCGGAGCAGTACCCTGGGCTCCATCTCCAGACGCCTAAGATCTTCTTCCCCTCCTTCGACAGCCAAATCAGTCGGAGCATCCTCACTGACCAACCCAATCACGCTGAGATCGACATGGCTTCGCCAAAGAGGTTGTACACTTGTTGCATCTCTGTTTTACTCTACATGTTATATATATTGTCCACTGAGCACACGCAGTAACGTGAAATACGATTAGTTTCTCCTACTATATGACAAGCAGTGAGGTACCGGGCAACTTAGCTATCCGTGATGGACTCTCTTGAATGCCATCATTATTTATCTCTGCGTGTTTCAGCTGTGCATTTATCGATGGGCCTGGGAGTTGAGCTAGTACGGCAGTGGCCTGAGTCCAAAGTAGTAGAAGTAGGCAAGTAGCACAAAAACATTTTTTAGTGTAGTTTTTCCTTGCTCAAGCCTGCCTACTAGAATCGCCAGTGCTTGAGAGGAAAAGTGAAGGAAAAACATAGGAATTGGAAAGTTTCCTATGGTACTACTATTCATGCATTTGGTTCAAAGGAATGGAGCAAAGGAAAACTGTAGGATTTGTTCCTTTAGTGTCTCCTTGAAAGAAAAACCATATGGATTTTAATTTCCACTTGTCCTCCTTTTCAAATTCCTATTCATGAAGGACAAGACTAAGAGATAGTAGCATAATAGCATTATAACCGTACATTTTCTTGTGGTTTGACTTAATCTCACCATGCTTCTTTGCATCCCGTGATCTTCCAATTCTTGTGAACCAAACACCCAGATTGGCAGAAATCCTATGTTTTTAAATTCTCTGTTTTGCACGTGCATTCCTATCATATTACTGTGTATTTCCTATCCCTGCGTTGTTAGAATCCTCCAATTCAAACGAGCCCTTACAGAATTACTTCTCTTACAGATAGTTGTCAAAGAAAACCTTGTGTGGTTTGTCCCGCTCCTGCTGCGCCGTCGTCCACCCAAGCTCAGCTGCTCCAACGACAGAAGGGTCCAGCACAGCAGGGATCCGGCCTCCAGACTGTCTTTCGCCGCCTCAGATCTTCTTCCTCGCCGCTGGCAGCCATGACAACTTCATTACCATCATCAACCGAGCAGATGACCTCGAGGACTACATGGGTCCGCAAGAGAGGTCGCACTCTTTTGTGTCTGCTTATGTTATGCATCGCTTAATATTACATCCTACTTTATCGTCCTGTTCACCGATTAGACTCAGCTCCAAACTAATGGTCAAACTAGAGTTTTTAAATGGTTGTGGGGTACATATCGGGGCCGCAATCAATAGTATCTATCTACTATCTGGTTAATCCCTGGTGTCTACTATGAGTTTCATGTTGGGTGGGAAATAAACAGTAAAGAAACCATTATCTGTATTTTTTAACTGAAGCCATTATCTGCCTCTATCATTGGTTTTGGGTCTATCCACAAGTTCCTACCATCACTCTAGATTTCTGCATGCACTCCTTACATAATCTCACTATGTTTTATTCCTATGCATGTCAGTTATTGTGCACAATGGAACTAAACATGTAGAGCAAAAGAGACGAGCCTTGCGTGGCAATAAAATTTCATGCAGATGTTGCTCCACGGTAGGCGCAAAGGTAGCCCCCCTCCACCAATTTCGGATTGTAATCGAGAGGAAGATATCTGTTCTGAGGGGGATTCAGAAGGAGAAGACCATTCCTATTTACCCCCTGAGGTCTTCGCTCTAACTTGGCATGCTGATGTTGGTTATATCATGCATATGGTGCCTTGCATTGCTTACTTTATACATCAAATATGTCAACTGCTTAGTTTAGACATGCTTTGTGTGAATCCATCTATTTAGTTTATTCATCGTTTATGTGAATTATGCAACGCCATCTTGTTTAGCCAGGCATCATATATGTGAATTTTGCAATGCCATCCTGCTTAGCCAGTCATCATATATGTGAATTATATCAGGCCATCCTTCTTCTCGTTACGTATTACATTTGTCAACAATGTTAGTACATTCAACCAATCTTCGTGTGCATCAACCATTTGACACGGTGATGGAAAATTCTGGAGTGAAAACAAGGTCTTCAGAGCAGACTATGCTATCTGACGGAGCGCATATCTCGCTGGTTACGGATAGCTCCTCAGAGGAGGATTCAAAGACAGATGACCAGTCCTATTCCCCCCCACCCCCCGAGGTGTATGCTCTAACTTGGCAGGGTTATGTTCTCATGTCATTCACATTACAAGTGTTGTTATTGCTCTATAGTTTCCCACACTTATATTCTGTCTATTCTGCTTTGTCTTGAACAAATATTATTTGAATTGTATCTCTATCTTGATTTGGCAACAAAAACTAGAATGATATAGACCATAAAGTGACCATGGTACATAGATATATGTTTGTTTCATGCTATTATCCTGTGCACTTTACTACTGAACTGATTTACCAAAATGAGTTTCATATACAACATGGTAAACCTGTGATGTGTCTTCTTGTTTCTCTTTTAGAATGCGGACAAAATATTGGAGAACAGTACCACGTTATGCAATGGTAAAGGAAGTAATGCAGCTAAGGTTCAAGATAGTGAGACATCCCTGTTGGTCTCCAAGAAAGCTGATAAAAACTACCTTGACAACAGTGAGAGAACCCAAAAGTCATGTCTTGATGTAGTGTTCGAGTTACTGGCCACTACTGCTGGCACAAGCTCTTCGAACTCGCAGCCTGAATCAGGTCATCTTCTTGAGTCTCAACTTCAAGTTGAAAGACATCGATCAGATGTACTGCGACAGGAAGCTGAAGGACTGAGGAAGTCCCTGCAGAATTCAGATGCATACTTTCTGGTGCAACAGCAAGCGCTGGAGGATTTAAGCGCCAAACAAGAGAAAGTTAATAAGCTTGCTAAGCATCTTGCCAGCATTATGCGTACCCAGGATATTGTTTCTTGAGATCTTCTGAAGTGGTTTCAGTTCTGGACCTGTTTTGTTGCGGCGTTTATTTGCACTGGTCGCCAACTTTGACAACCAGTGTATATGATATGCTGCTTTGTTCCCTATATTTGCACTGGTGGCGAACTTTGATGCCCAGTGGATGTAATATGTGTAATAGCCGTGATAGCCTAGCGTAAGTTGCTTGCTTATTTATTTCCTTGTTGTCTTGTTTATTTGTTTGCTTGTAGTCAGTGATGTTCTTTTTCCGCGGTTTGTTAGTGGCTGCAATAACCTATGTTTTTAAACTAGGCCACAATAACCATGGGCTACATATTTACTGTAGTTACCATGGGCCTCCTACGGGACGTAGAAACAATGGGCCTTCTTAGGGCCATAGCAAGAATGGGCCTTCTACGGGCCATAGCATCAATGGGCCTTCTACGGGCCGTAGCATCAATGGGCCTTCTACGGGCCGTGTGATCGATAGGCCAAACATGGGCCAATAACAGACCGCATTATGGGCCGTAGACGGGCTAGATTTGGAATCGTCCGTTCATGGGCCGACAATAACATGCCGTTGTTTTTTTTTGAGAATCTAACAGGCCGTCGTTAATCGGTCGTATTTGATGACGTTATGAAAACGGCCCAACGGAGTAACGGGCCGCAAACGGGCTGATTGTAACCGCGGGCTGAATTTGGCCCACAGGCAGAAAAGGCCAATGACAGGCCGTAAGTAACCAAATGCTAGAAATGAGCCCAAGAATAAATGAGCGCTGAGAAGGCCGAAAGATAACACGGGTTGGAAACGGCCCAATGGAATAATGGGCCGTTAATGGGTATAAAGGGGTACACTGTTCATTGCGGGCCAGATTCACCACGGGCCGTTAATGGGCCAAGAGTTACAAATGGTCTTGTATGGGCTGAAAGACATCATGGGCCATACATGGGCCGGAAGTTACAATGGGCTGGAATCATATTGGAAGGCCCAGATGAAGCTACTGGGCTTAATTAGGATAGGCCGTAACGGGTCCTGAGTTAGCGGGCCGTAAATGGGCTATATACGAACAGGCCGTTAACAGGCTTTCCGCAGGCTGGCCCGTTACCTTTTGACCAAGTCAAATGGGCCGGCCTTTTCACCGGAATGGGCCCCTGTTTGGCCGTGCCATATGTCGACGTATCATAGGCGCCTCCTGTCCAATGAATGGATGACAACTATCCCAACAGTGAGCCAACACGTGTTTCCTCCGGCCAATGAGAATTTTACACGTGGAAAATCCTCATTGGTCTGGGCTGTTAGCGGGTTATCGTATCCAAAACCGGACCCGATAGCTTAACGGTGTTCCGTTACGGTGGATGCCACGTGTCGGTCACCCTTGACGAAAGCACTTCCATGATGCATGATTTATCGTCATGGAAGTGGACACTTCCGTGATGATAATTTTGGTAATGTCATGGAACACTTCTACGACAGCACAGGTATGACTATCTTGATTCTGTCATAAATTTGTCATGGATGTACATGCATGACAGAAAACGTGACTTACTGTGACAAACACGTATCATCACGGAAGTGTCTTTTTTTGTAGTGATGGCACCCCGCCTGGGGCGAGCTCCATATCGATGATGGTGTAGATCGTGCCCCACTTTGGGCGAGCTTGACGATGAAGGTGTAGACGAAGCCCTGCCACGACGAGGTTTGTATCGACGGGACCCCACCTTGGGCGAGATCAGCATTGGCGGAGGCGTAGATGATGACCCGCCATGGATGGGTCTGTGGCGGTGACAATGTAGGTACCGCCAAGCCTTGGGTGAGCCCCGCCATGTTGGAGGTAGCTTAGAAGGTTGACCAACTTGGGGACCTCCATGTTGGCGGCAGACCGGATTGCGGATCACCTCGAGCGAGCTCCATGTTGGGGCGGCTAGACCACGCCTACCAATGGACGGGCTTCATGCCCGTGGGACGCCCCGGCTTGGGCAAGCTCTAGGTTGTTGGCGGTGTAAAATGGCTACCCTGGCTTCGGCAAGCTTTGAGATTGGTGTGTGAACGATGCCAACTTTTGGTGCGCTCCATGTCGGAGGAGGAGCAAAAATTCATACCCTCCATGGGCGTGCTCTGAGGCTATGCAAATGGTACCCGCCTTTGGACAATGCTTCTTGTCGGAGGCGGTATGGATGACGCTCCACCTCGGGCGAGCTGCACATCGGCGGTGGTGTGGACGGCACCCCGCCTTGGCCGGGCCCATGTCGGTACAGGTGCAAAAGGCATGCCTACTTTTGGCAAGCTCTAACATGGTGTAAACAATGCCCGCCCTTAGGCGAGCTCAGTGTTGGTGACGGTGTAGATGACGCACAACCTGTGGCGTGCACATGTCAGTGATGGCGTAGACCGACTCCCACCCAAGGCTAAGCTCCTTGTTGGCGGCGGTGTAGACCAAACCCCGCTCGGGAGAAGCTCCGTGTGGACGGCAACGATGTAGATGATGGCCCTGCCTTAGGCAAATTCCGCGATGTAGGTGTAGACGTTGCCCCGTCTTTGACGATATCTTGTCAGTGATGATGAAAAAGGAGGCCCAACTAGCCGAGCTCTGTGTCGATGGAGGTAGATGGCACACCACCTTGGGGGCACTCCATGTCGATGGAGGTGTAGATGGCACCCCGCCTTGGGGGCACTCCAGGTCGGCGATAGCGATGTAGATGGAGTCCCTCCTTGGACAAGCTCCGCGGTGGTGATGGTGGTATGGACGGCGCCCCACCTCGAGCGAGCTCCACATTGGCAGTGGTGTGGACGACACCCCGCCTTGGCCGAGTCCCATATCACCTCGGGTGAGCCGCATTTGGCGCCTACATTGACAACCCTTCACCTGGAGAAGACGGAGTGGCGCATGGTGCCGAGTGGATGATGGAGCCATGTACGCCATCACATGGGAGTTGTGACCGTGCTCCCGCCTAGGACGGGACGCCTGTTGTGGTAGAAGTGTTTGCCGTGGAGGGTCCCATGGCCGCCAATGTTGAGTGGGTCGAGGGTTCCTCTCATCATCTTGGTGTCTTGACCATCTATTCCAACATGGGGGCATGGTAGGATGCCCCCACTCTAAGTGGCGATTTGGCGAAGACTGTCATCGAGGCGCTCATGTTGAGGATGATTACTTGGGGATTGGCACCTCATCATACCTGCAACCTGCATTGTTGAAGTACTTGGCGCTCCTTGATCATGAGGCTGCCTATGGATATGGTTCACATGTTCCTGGAGTTGGTGAAGATTCGCACCTTGAATCCTCGCCACCTAGTGCCAGTGACTCACAAGAGAGGACAGAGAACCTATTATCATTGCGGAGTAATCGTCCATCGACCGCCGAGTTGTGAAGACATGGTGCCCTGCACCTCGGCGATGTTGATGGTGACTTTAGGGCCTTGCGATGCTTCCCCAAGACTTCATTCAGCTTGACCTCGGTGCGTCGTGGTGTTGGTGTTGGCGGCTTCGAGTGTGCAGTCACGGTAGAGGCATGAAGGGAAGCCGCACTTGCTCACCTATTGACGGTCTTAGCGCTGAGGTATTGAGCCGCCTCCATGTCTCCGTTGATGTCCACCCATATTGACTCCTTCAATAGGGCGAGCCTTGAGCATAAGCTCATGACGCACCTTCTTCGCCTTGGGTGTCACCCGCCTTTGCACCTTCATGGACCGCATAGTTTGAAACTACACAGATTCCAAGACTTGGTGCACGTAGATCTTGGCGCCGAGCTTGATGACGGTCATCAACGGTATAGATCCAAATTGGATCACCACCAGCTCCGAGTTGCCACCACGGGAGAGTCCACCGTCTTGAAAGTGACCTTGATCAGCGGAGCTCCCCGCCGATTCTTTGCCATGCACCATACTATACATATTGGGAGATGGGTGAAGACGATTCAGATGACCACAGCGAAGCAAAGATGGGAGGAGAACCACGTCCCACTGGGCGTGCCAAATTGTTTGACACAAGAAAAATCTTATATGGCCCTTGATACGTCTCCATCGTATCTATAATTTTTGATTGTTTCATGCCAATATTATACAACTTTCACATTTTTTGGCAACAATTTATATGATATATTGGACTAACCTATTGATCTAGTGCCCAGTGCCAGTTCCTATTTTTCGCATGTTTTTTGTATCGCAGAAAATCCATATCAAACGAAGTCCAACAACAAAATTTCACGAAGAATTATTTTGGAATATATGTGATTTTTGGGAGTTGGAATCACCGCAAACGGAGGCCCGTGGTGGGCACACCCACCAGGGCGCGGTCCCGGAGCCAGGCGTGGCATGGTGGGTTGTGCCCTCCTCGAACATCAATTGGAGCTCTACTTCGGGCGTAAGGAAGCTTATATCCAGAAAAAAAATCATGTTCAAATCTCAGCGCAATCGGAGTTACGGATCTCCGGGAATATAAGAAACAGTTTTCAGCCAGATCTGGGAACGCGAAACAAAAGAGAACAGAGAGGGAGATCCAATCTCGGAGGGGCTCTCGCCCCTCCATGGCCATGGAGGCCATGGACCAGAGGAGGAACTCTCCTCCTATCTAGGGGGAGTCCAAGGAAGAAGAAGAAGGAGGGGGGCTCTCTCCCCCTCTCTGCCGGTGGCGCCGGAGTGCCGCCGGGGCAACGATCGGGACGGCGATCTACATCAACAACCTTGCTACCGTACACACCAACTTTCTCCCCCTCTATGCAGCGGTCTAACACCTCTTTCCCCCGCTGTAATCTCTACTTAAACATGGTGCTCAACTCCATATATTATTTCCCAATGATCTATGGTTATCCTACGATGTTTGAGTAGATCCGTTTTGTCCTGTGGGTTAATCGTGATCTTGGTTGGTATGATTGTATATTTTATTTATGGTGTTGCCTATGGTGCCCTCCATCTCGCGCAAACGTGAGAGGCCCCCACTGTAGAGTGTTGCAATATGTTCATGGTTTACTTATTGTCAGTGTTGCGGGGGATGACAGCAGCCCAAACGCGGATAAGTGGGTTATGGCGTATGGGAGTAAAGAGGACTTGATACTTAATGCTATGGTTGGGTTTCACGACCTTAATGATCTTTAGTAGTTGCGGATGCTTGCTAGGGGTCCAATCATAAGTGCATATGATCCAAGTAGAGAAAGTATGTTAGCTCATGCCTCTCCCTCATATAAAATTACAATAATGATTACCGGTACTTGTTATCGATTGCCTAGGGACAAATAACTTTCTTGTTGACAAAAGCTCTCTACTAAAACTAACTTAGCTGTGTCTTTATCTAACAGCCCCTAGATTTTATTTATGTGCTCTTTATTATCTTGCAAACCTATCCTATCACACTTACAAAGTACTTCTAGTTTCATGCTTGTTCTAGGTAAAGCGAAGGTCAAGTGTGCGTAGAGTTGTATCGGTGGTCGATAGAACTTGAGGGAATATTTGTTCTGCCTTTAGCTCCTCGTTGGGTTCGACACTCTTATTTATCGAAGAAGGTTACAAATGATCCCCTATACTTGTGCGTTATCAAGACCTTTTTCTGGCGCCGTTGCCGGGGAGCAATAGCGTGGGGTGAATATTCTTTTGTGTGCTTGTTTTCTTTATCACTAAGTAGTTTTTATTTCATGTTCTAGGTTGTTCTCTATCTTTAATTATGGATATGGAACACGAAACACAAAAAAATTAGTGGTACTTGCTACTCATGGAGATGGGGAACCCCTAAAACCCTCGATGCTCGTTATGTGAGAGATATTATGCACTACTTTGATAATCCTGAGAAAACCCCATCCAACTATATAATGGGAGTAACGTTGGATCAACGTGAATACTTTAGGGATTATCGCTTGACACAAAAAGGGAAACTATTATGGGATCAAATTTATATGTTTCACTGGTATGCTCGGGATCTATGCTTGAGACATGATTATACTTGTTGCTATAGAATGAATTCTCCACTATAGCGACCCGACCTCAGACGGTCAAGTCTCTATGCTTAAGTGTCATCCCTGGATCGGTATGCTGACACACACAGTACTCGAGGATTTATAACAGAGGTAAATCACATATATAAAGTAACGTAAATACTATTACCTTAATCCAAATAGCGGAAGTAACAACAAGGTTGTGGATTCCCATCAACACCAACGGCAAAGTTGAGTGTAGAAATTGTAACCCTAATGTATCACTTACTCGTCGTAAGATTCCTGCAACATGAGATGTTGCAGCCATATAGGTCAGTACCTTGAATGTATTGGCAATTTCACACTGTAAAGCAATGCTGAATAATGGCTATCACTACATGCATATTTGGCTGGTGGAGGCTTTAAGTTTAATTTTTGCATAAAGCTAATTTTTTTCCTACAACAAAGGAATATATTTTATTTAACTACCAAGTTGGTTGAAAAAATTATTGAGAAGGTTCCTCCAACTCAATCCCAAAATAATAATTATAACCCACCAAATTAATTTAAGTAAAGTGATGATATCAAATCAATAATCCAAGTACCAGATACTCAAGATGTCCATAACCGGGGACACGGCTAATCAAGATTAGTTTGTACACTCTGCAGAGGTTTGCGCACTTTTCCCCACAAGACTCGATCTCCTCCGTTGGATTTCTCGCACTACCTGATGTTTGAGAAACGGATGACCGAGACACAGTCTTTCCGAAGAGGTCCCATTAACTGATAGATAGGCCGGTACACCTACAATCCCCTACATATGCTAGCCCATCATGGAAAGGTCTCCCACAACTTACTCAACTATGCCAGAGCCCATAATGGCTTGTGGCTGCACACGGAAGTTTCTAGCATGAATAATCTTATGATCCCTTTGAGCCTGGGTGGCATTCGATAGAATGATCACACGGGTACTCCGAGATCCCCTTGGGCAAGCATTGGGTTCTCCAGGTGCCCGGGCAAACCACTGGGTGCTCCAGGGTGCCCCAACCATTCCACCCAGATGTGTGTTAATGTTGCCACCTTAAGTTAAACCTTAGTTAATAATAACTCTCACATCTTTCATGAATTCTCTCAAAACCAAACCACGTCTATGAGCATAGCATAGCAGTAAGCATAACGTAGTAACACCCTGGGTTTGAATTGCAAGACAATAGGTTCTACCTCATCAACTACTTCCAAATACCCACATGTTATCAATACTACTCATGCAATGTTTGAGGGTTGAAACTAGTGCATAAAAACTGGGTAATGAAAAGTATGATCAAAGTGTGAACTTGCCTTGTAATGTTGATGTAGATGATTCGCACTCAGAACTCCTGATGGTACTATTCGTCACACTCCGTTTAATCTATCGTAAGCAAGCAATTGCATACATAAGCACTCATGCAGAAGAATCGAAGAAAAGATCTCGGAAAACTTCAAAAACAAGCAAACAACTCTTGCAACAAAAAACAATCTCTGACAGTACCAAAATTGGGTGGATTTGGCCTTATCAGAAAGTTTAGGTCAAGTGCTTCGATTTGCAAAAAGAATCAACTCAAACGGAGTTATAAAACTCAAGTTACTATCAAACGAAGCTCAAATACAAATCTGTTTGAATTCAAATTTTAAAACTTAAAAAAATATGTTTAAGTTGTTTTACGAGACATAGGAGATCATAACGAAGAAGTAGGCGTTGGTTTCGTTGGATTTGGACCAACGAGCAAAAAGTAACGCTAGATTGAAGTCTAGGGGCTAAACTGTAAAATAAATAACTACGGATAGGTCCCTGGCTAGAACTAAGAGAAAAATAAAAAACTAAATACCGAACGTTCGTTACCGA
Organism: Triticum aestivum; assembly: GCF_018294505.1. Classification (NCBI taxonomy): domain Eukaryota; kingdom Viridiplantae; phylum Streptophyta; class Magnoliopsida; order Poales; family Poaceae; genus Triticum; species Triticum aestivum. The sequence continues at coordinate 407,650,593 of NC_057802.1, read as the reverse complement.
ACGCTAACGAACGAAAACATCGCCGAAAATAACTAAACAGAAATCGTTCGGTAACTAAAAAACGAAATCGGTTTTAAAACGAAAACGAAAACTAAAACAACAAAAAATAATAAAGAAAAATCGGGTGAACCGGGTGGTTCCTACCGGTTCAGGCGGGTCGGCGATGGATCGGGTCGGCGGCGCGGCGGCTCCGGCGAGGCGCGGCAACGGCGGCGGTGGCGCGGGGCTACGGCGAGGTGCGGGCTACGGCGGCGGCGCGGGCGGAGTGCGGCGACGCGGGCAGCAACGGTGGCGGGCCGCGAGATGCAGCGGCGGCGTGTTGCGAGGGCGGCGGCACGGCTTGAGAGGAGAGAGAGGGGCGGCGGGGCGCGGTACTTAAGGAGAGGGGCGGCCTCGGGTGCGTGGAGGAGGGGGCAAGGGGCGAGGAGTCCGAGCGGACTCGGCGGCGCTGGCGAGATGCGTGCGGCGGCCGGTCTCTCGGCTGGAGCTCGGGGACGAGGCAGTGCGGGCCTGGGCCGCAACCTGGCTGGGATCTGGGCCGGCCCAGTCGGCGAGAAGAAGTTTTTTTAAACCGGCAACAAAATAAAAATAAATAGCAAAAAATATATATAGGCATATAATATATCAAAATTTTGAGAAAAATATTTTCTACAACATGAACATTATTCTAGCTTCAAATAAAATCCACAAAATTTTAAATAAAGCAAACAGTGCTACTAGTGCAATAAAACCCAATAAAAATCATTTTAAAAATACCAAAATGATTTCAAATTTATTTGTCTCCAATTTTCTAATGTAGGGAATCATTTTACCCTAATTTCCATATATTTTATTTTTGGAGAAAAATAATTTGAATAAAACCCAAATAACTCCGAATTGAAAAAAAATTCAAAAGGACTTTAAATTTGATTTCTTTTAAACTCCCAACTCATATTTCATACGATTTGAAGAAGTCATTTTATCTTCCCTCATGAAAATCATTGAGTTGCATAAAGTTTCTGAATTTGAAATATTTCCAAATAAAATTTAAATATTTTCAAAACCCTTTTCATTTAATTTAAATGGAAGATGTCATTTCATCTTCACTCCAGGTATTTGTGATGAAAACAATTTGAATTCATGGAGATCATAAAAGGCAAGGTGAAAGTTTTGGGAAAGTCATTTTATTCCCTCTCATTTAACTTTCAAAAAGTTTCAAATTTCACTCAATTTCACACAAGCAATCAAACAATCAATCAAAACTATTTATTTATTATAACATTCCAAAATTTAGAATTTTGGGATGTTACAAACCTACCACCCTTAAAGTGAATCTCGCCCTCGAGATTCGGAGAGGCTAGAAAGAAATAGGTTAGGTTCGGGGGTCTTCTCAAAATCCTTCGATCATCACAGGGGATCTGGGGTGCTACCACCCTTAGAAGCATGCTTACGGTTCCATCAAAATTCATATCCTCCATCTGTATTGTTGACAATGTCGGTTTTCCATATCCTCAAGAAAATTCCTACTCTGGGCTCTTCCGGTAGTGGCATAACCTTTTTTCCTCAATATCTTGTGTCCTTTCATCTTGGTAAGGTACCTCTGTGACTGGGCCTTCTTATCTAACGGGTCTGGCGCCAATACTAAACAACTATAAATATCTCATGGTGGTCATCAATTTATGGTTTCCTCTGCAGGAAAAGGGTCTGGGCTGAACCTCACCGTATGACCTACGGTTGGTAACAGCTGCCTTGTACAAAGGAAAAAATTTCATACCATTCTAAGGTTTTAAACAAGGTTTTTGATCGTCGTCGCTCTACTATAGGTAAGTCACTCAGATTTACCATTCCATATAGCAAGGCGAATAATAAGGTTAAGTCGGTATGGTGATCAATCCATCCCGCACCCAAATCATTACCTTGTATATGGTTTAGCGAATCTCGCATTCTAACACTCAGTCATCCTCACAAGCATTGCAGAATTTCTCTTGTCGACGAACCATGTTCGGATAAATCCATTGTTTCTGCAAGCCAAATAGACATCTATCGTTACTTCACAACTCTCAGGTTTTGCGTTACTCCTATAAGACCGTCTGTTGATAAAGTCATAACTTCTTCCAGGGTTATTCCTTCAGCAAGAGTGTGCTTACTTCTTGGCAGGTCCTGGAGCCTGTGGGTTATGGCCCATCTCATCACTTGTGAACCTCGAACTCATCATCGGGGACAACTGATCATTACTCCAACATCCAGCTTCCTAGCATTCTTAAATCCATCCAATTGTACTGTCTCTCTTCCTTTTACTGGTACCAAACTAAGACATGATTACTCAGACTCGTCATGGAGTTACAGTTGCTCCATATTACCAACATTATACCTCTTTTATATCCAATAGTACTTCATCCCTTCATACTCTTGGAATACCCCACATATCGAGACAAAACTCGTACTTATTTTGTCCAAAGTCCACTTCGTGGAATATCATTAACCTTTCCAGGGGTTAAGTGTCCTCACAGGGTACTACCACCCTTAAAATGCTCCAATTCTTCCATAGACCATATTTCTCATATCCTCGAAAATGGTCAAATTCTTTCCTCATAGAGTAACTACTCCTAAATCCAAATCAGTACCAACGATGCTAACTTCATTGAGTCTCAAATTATTACAATCTCCTGCACTTCCATTACATGCTTCAACTCAACACCTCAATAAAAAGAATTGTTCCCACTACTTCTACTATACTTCTCACAGACTCAACTATTTAGCACAAGTCTCCTCATTGGGACAATCTCTGGCAAAGTGCCCTGCTTCATTACAACGAAAACATATTACTTCTGACAAGTCTCGAGGTTTCCTTTTTGGGCAACCACTGAAGTAGTGCCCTGACTCCTTGCACCTGAAACATGTGATATGACTCAGGTCCTTCTTTGTAGAAATTGGGTTGTTCCTGGAATCCAATCTATTTCTCTTCCTGGACTTTTTCGTGCCAATCAGGGCTTCTATTTCCTATGGGTCATACTCTACTTCTTCTGTCGGGAATTCTACTAGATCACCCTTCAGACAATTCTGGGAGATGGGTCCTTCTTCTCCACATGAATAGCATGACTTGGTGCAGGGTTTAATTGGGTCTTCTTTGGGTGTGTCCTCCACCTCTTCCTTCTGCTGGATGGTTCTTTATACCATAGGGTAAATGTGACACTGAGCAGGGTAGTGGGTAGTCCCTTCACACAAGAAACAAGTAATCTGCCTTCACAATGAGGGCATTCATCTTTGTGTTCTTTATGGTTGTGTCCTATTTCTCCACAGAGCTTGCATGCACAAGGTTTCTTCATGTCATTTCCATAAGGCTTCAATTTCTAGGACACAAGACGAGACCTTTGCAGAGTCAACTTAAATTCTTCCCAAGTGGTTACCTCTTGCCATCCATTGATGGTTTGGTACATCCTCCACCAAGTAGCAGCACCTCTTTCAAAGCACTGAAGAGCATGCTGGGCCATATCCTTTCCGGCTATAGTGTTATTCTTCATGTGATTTTCCATGTTCTGAATCCATTGGTCCGTCTCCAATTGAGTCATCGGTCCAGAAAATATGGGTTCTTCTCCATTCATCCTCTATTGGTCCATGGGTTTTGGGGGGAGATAAGAGAGAGAGAGAGAGAGAGAGAGAGAGAGAGAGAGAGAGAGATAGAGAGAGAGAGGGATACACACAATGCAAATAATAGTTTTGAAGAAAACAGAATTTTTTATTTTGTGGCTGTCGGAAAAACATCAAACAAATGACAGCTCACAACCGTCACATCTAACGTAGGTATATAACAGGGGTTTGGTCTTCTAAAGGTCAATAAATCTTCAAAGTCTCCAAACTCTTCAAGTCTTGTTCATGTCTCCGATGGCTTCTTTCGATCGTGCTTGTCCTTCTCGAGTTCTTTTGCCAGACCACCTCTGTTGACGCGAAGTCTCTCGTGATGTCCTTTATTATTCTGGAGTTGCATTCAAACTTCTGGGTTTCAACATCCTTGGCATGAACCCTGGTCCTACCATCCTTCAGTTCCTGACGAATCTCCGGTATCTTGAGGTTTTGCTCCTCCCGATTGGCTACTTTCAGCTTCTGGGTCCCGAGTTCTTCATGAAATACTTACTTCTCAAGTACGGCTTCCTAAAGGTCCATCTTAAAATTCTTGATGTAATACTCCAGATCCTGGTGATACACCAGCTAAGGTTTAAACTTCATCTTCTGCTGATAGGTGCTCCATTAGCCCTTTTGTCATCCAATCCTTCCGAAGAAATGCATGCTTAACTCAGCACGATGACAATAGCATAAGCGGGCGATAACATCATGGATAGCCGTGTTTACGTCCATATCTCCGCCATGAGCTATTATTCCATAGTTGATATCTCCTGCCTTCGGGTTTTCCTGACAAAAACTTTGAGTTTTTAACTCTCCATGGTCCAGCCTTTTCCAACAAACCTTAATCTCGGGTATTGACAGCTTCAATAGTCTGATAAGTTCCATAAGGGTAGCTTTCCTATATCATACCAATCTGGAAATTCTTTAGAGCCTTCACATTCTCCTAGTCTTCAGAGTCTTCAACCGTTGTAGTTTCCATTATTATAATGCATGGTAAAATCTTCATTCCGAAGTGGTTTTACTTGTTCGATATCTTCTCGGAATGGTCTCATCAGCTGAATCCTTGCGTGGTCAAAAGGGAAAGGGATATAGTCTAACTAAAAAGGAATATTTGAGAAAGCTTAGAAAAGAAGAGAGGTAAAAGATCTTTTTGAAAATAAAGTTGTAGAGAAAATCTTTCCTGTGGGCTTGCCAGTTTCTAGGGGTCACATCCTAAAGTCCATGTGCTCTGATACCATCTTGTAGCGACCCGACCTCAGACGATCAAGTCTCTGTGCTTAAGTGTCATCCCTGGATCGGTATGCTGACACACACAGTACTCGAGGATTTATAACCGAGGTAAATCACATGTATAAAGTAACGTAAATACTATTACCTTAATCCAAATAGCGGAAGTAACAACAAGGTTGTGGATTCCCATCAACACCAACGACAAAGTTGAGCATAGAAATCGTAACCCTAACATATCACTTACTCGTCGTAAGATTACTGCAACATGAGATGTTGCAGCCATATAGGTCAGTACATTGAATGTATTGGCAATTTCACACTATAAAGCAATGCTGAATAATGGCTATCACTACATGCATATTTGGCTGGTGGAGGCTCTAAGTTTAATTTTTGCATAAAGCTAATTTTTCCTACAACAAAGGAATATATTTTATTTAACTACCAAGTTGGTTGAAAAAATTATTGAGAAGGTTCCTCCAACTCAGTCCCAAAATAATAATTACAACCCAACAAATTAATTTAAGTAAAGTGATGAGATCAAATCAATAATCCAAGTACCAGATACTCAAGATGTCCATAACCGGGGACACGGCTAATCAAGATTAGTTTGTACACTCTGCAGAGGTTTGCGCACTTTTCCCCACAAGACTCGATCTCCTCCGTTGGATTTCTCGCACTACCTGATGTTTGAGAAACGGATGACCGAGACACAGTCTTTCCGAAGAGGTCCCATTAACTGATAGATAGGCCGGTACACCTACAATCCCCTACATATGCTAGCCCATCATGGAAAGGTCTCCCACAACTTACTCAACTATGCCAGAGCCCATAATGGCTTGTGGCTGCACACGGAAGTTTCTAGCATGAATAATCTTATGATCCCTTTGAGCCTGGGTGGCATTCGATAGAATGATCACACGGGTACTCCGAGATCCCCTTGGGCAAGCATTGGGTTCTCCAGGTGCCCGGGCAAACCACTGGGTGCTCCAGGGTGCCCCAACCATTCCACCCAGATGTGTGTTAATGTTGCCACCTTAAGTTAAACCTTAGTTAACAACAACTCTCACATCTTTCATGAATTCTCTCAAAACCAAACCATGTCTACGAGCATAGCATAGCAGTAAGCATAACGTAGTAACACCCTAGGTTTGAATTGCAAGACAATAGGTTCTACCTCATCAACTACTTCCCAATACCCACATGTTATCAATCCTACTCATGCAATGTTTGAGGGTTGAAACTAATGCATAAAACTGGGTAATGAAAAGTATGATCAAAGTATGAACTTGCCTTGTACTGTTGATGTAGATGATTCGTGCTCATAACTCCTATTGGTACTATTCGTCACACTCCGTTTAATCTATCGTAAGCAAGCAATTGCATACATAAGCACTCATGCAGAAGAATCGAAGAAAAGATCTCGAAAAACTTCGAAAACAAGCAAACAACTCTTGCAACAGAAAACAATCTCTGACAATACCAAAATTGGGTGGATTTGGCCTTATTAGAAAGTTTAGGTCAAGAGCTTCGATTTGCAAAAACAATCAACTCAAACGGAGTTATAAAACTCAAGTTACAATCAAACGAAGTTCAAATACAAATCGATTTGAATTCAAATTTTAAAACTTTCAAAAATATTTTTAAGTTGTTTTACTGGATAGAGGATATCATAACGAAGAAGTATGCTTTAGTTTCGTTGGATTTGGACCAACAAGCAAAAAGTAACGCTAGATTGAAGTCTAGGGGCTAAACTGTAAATAAATAACTGTGGATAGGTCCCTGACTAAAACTAATAGAAAAAGAAAATACTAAATACCGAACGTTCGTTACCGAATGCTAACGAACGAAGACGTTCACCGAAATTAACTAAACAGAAATAGTTCGCTAACTAAAAAAATCGGTTTCAAAACGAAAACCAAAACTAAAACAACAAAAAATAACAAAAACCGGGTGAACCGGGCGGTTCCTACTAGTTCAGGCGGGTCGGCGGTGGATCGGATCGGCAGTGCGGCGGCTCCGGTGAGGTGCGGCAACGGCGGCGGTGGCGCGGGGCTACGACGAGGTGCGGGCGATGGCGAGTGTGCGAGGCGGCGGCGCGGGCAGAGTGCGACGACGCGGGCAGCAGCAGTGGCGGCGGCGGCGTGTCGCGAGGGCGGCGGCACGGCTCGGAAGGAGAGAGAGGGGCGGCGGGGCACGGTACTTAAGGAGAGGGGGCGGCCTCGGGTGCGTGGAGGAGGGGGCAAGGGAGGAGGAGTCCGGGCGGACTCGGCGTCGCTGGCGAGATGCGTGCGACGGCCGGTCTCCCGGCTGGAGCTCAGGGACGAGGCGGTGCGGGGCTGGGCCGCGGCCTGGCTTGGAGCTGGGCCGGCCCAGTCGGCAAGAAGAAGTTTTTTTATAAACCGGCAACAAAATAAAAATAAATAGCAAAATAAAAAAAATATGCATATAATATATCAAAATTTTCAGAAAAATATTTTCTACAACATGAACATTATTCTAGCTTCAAATAAAATCCACAAAATTTTAAATAAAGCAAACAGTGCTACTAGTGCAATAAAACCCAATAAAAATCATTTTAAAAATACCAAAATGGTTTCAAATTTATTTCTCTCCAATTTTCTAATGTAGGGAATCATTTAACCCGAATTTCCATATATTTTATTTTTGGAGAAAAATAATTTGAATAAAACCCAAATAACTCCAAATTGAAAATAATAATTTCAAAAGGACTTTACATTTGATTTCTTTTAAACTCCCAACTCATATTTCATACGATTTGAAGAAGTCATTTTATCTTCTCTCATGAAAATCATCGAGTTGCATAAAGTTTCTGAATTTCAAATATTTCCAAATAAAATTTAAATCTTTTCAAAACCCTTTTCATTTAATTTAAATGGAAGATGTCATTTCATCTTCACTCCAGTGTTTTGTCATGAAAAGAATTTGAATTCATGGAGATCATAAAAGGCAAGGTGAAAGTTTTGGGAAAGTCATTTTATTCCCTCTCATTTAACTTTCAAAAAGTTTCAAATTTCACTCAATTTCACACAAGCAATCAAACAATCAATCAAAACTATTTATTTATTATAACATTCCAAAATTTAGAATTTTGGGATGTTACATCCGCATCTTCCCTTTTCATGCGAATTTAATGATAATGAAACCTTGGCTTCTTATGCTAGAGGTATATATGATTACTATGATGTGGAACGAATAGAAGAATTTGTTGCTTTTAAGGGTGCTTATGAAATTGAATCTTTATTTGAAAAGTTTGAAGATTTTGCTGATTCAGTTTATAGACCTAAAAATTTTGCTATCCTTAAATATAGCTATGATAATTATAAATACAATTCCGATATTGATGCATTTATTGAGAAAGTATCCACTGTCCAAGAAGAGACTAATATTTTGCAGGAGTCTATGGAAGAAGGAATTGATGAAACTGTGAGCTCATTGGATGAAAAAGATGATGAGGAGAGCGAAGAACAAAAGGAGGAAGAGCAGATTGATCACCCGTGCCTACCTTCTAATGAGAGTAACTCTTCAACTCATACATTATTTAATGCTCCTTCGTTCTTACCGGAGGACGAATGCTATGATGATAGCTATGATCCCGTTGATTCTTTTGAAACATCCCTCTTTGATGAACTTGATGCTTGCTATGCTTGTGGCCAAGATGCCAATATGAATTATGCTTATGAACATGAACTTGCTATAGTTCCTTATGTTAAGAATGAAATTGTTGTTATTGCACCCACACATGATAGTCCTATTATCTTTTTGAATTCTCCAAACTACACTATATCAGAGAAGTTTGCTCTTATTAAGGATTATATTGATGGGTTGCCTTTTACCGTTGCACATGATAATTTTGATGAATATAATATGCATGTGCTTGCTGATTCTACTTGCAATTATTATGATAGAGGAACTATATCTCCACCTCTCTATGTTTCCAACACGGTAAAATTGCAAGAAACTGCTTATGCTATGTATTGGCCTTTACTTGATGTGCATGAATTGTTCTTGTATGACATGCCGATGCATAGGAAGAGAGTTAGACTTCGTCATTGCTTGATATATGTTGCTTTGTGCTCACTACTAAATGCTAAATCATTGTTAATTAGAATTAGCTTTGATATACCTTCGGATCCGGGTGGATCCATTACTTGAGCACTTTATGCCTAGCTTAATGGCTTTAAAGAAAGCGCTGCCAGGGAGACAACCCGGAAGTTTTAGGGAGTCATTTATTTCTGTTGAGTTCTTTTATAAAGTTTAAAAGCAAAAAAATAAAGAGGGGAACTTAAAACTTCACAAAAAGAAAAGTGAAAGTGAGATAGACGAGCACCATGGAAGCGGGAGCATGCCTTGAACTTTGTTCATGCCCATGCAAACTTTGTGAATCTTGAATTGCAGAAACTTTTCAACAAAAATAATTATTCCCTTGTACAAATCAATTGTATTATAAAAATAATGTGCCAAGGTTTGCCTTTAGGATGTTTAAATTGCTTGTTGGTTTGTGCGGTTCAAAACAGAAACTTTGGTTGTAGTGAGCGATTTTACATTTTTTACTGGAACGTCGAACGGTTCTGAAATTTTTTGCACTGTCTTTCTATACAAAATGTTTGATTTTCCTATTTTTTTAGAATTTTTGGAGTACCGGAAGTATGGTGAATGTTCAGATTACTACAGACTGTCCTGTTTACGACAGATTCTGTTTTTCATGCATTGTTTTGCTCGTTTTGATGAAACTATCGATTTTTATCGGTGGTATAAGCCATGGAAAAGTTATATTACAGTATCTAAAATGCAAAAAAAATATGAATTGGTTTGCAACAGTACTTAGAGTAATGATTTGCTTTATTATACTAACGGATCTTACCGAACTTTCTGTTGAGTTTTGTGTGGATGAAGTGATCAAAGATCGAGGAGGTTTCGTTATGAGGAGAAGGAGGAGAGGCAAGAGCTCAAGCTTGGGGATGCCCAAGGCACCCCAAGTAAATATTCAAGGAGACTCAAGCGTCTAAGCTTGGGGATGCCCCGGAAGGCATCCCATCTTTCTTCAACAAGTATCGGTATGTTTTCGGTTTCGTTTCGTTCACATGATATGTGCAAATCTTAGAGCGTCTTTTGCATTTAGTTTTCATTTTTTTTCTTTTGTGCACCATGCTGGTATGAGATAGTCCATGGTTGATTTATAGAATGCTCATTGCACTTCACTTATATCTTTTGAGTATGGCTTTATAGAATGCTTCATGTGCTTCACTTATATCATTTGAAGTTTGGAATGCCTATTTCTCTTCACATAGAAAACCGTTGTTTGAATAATGTTCTTTTGCTTCACTTATATTTGTTAGAGCATGGTCTTTTATAGAAAGAATTAAACTCTCATGCCTCACTTATATCTATTTAGAGAGTTAAAAGGAATTGGTCAATTGCATGGTTAGTCATAAAATCCTACATAAAACTTATGGATCACTGAATATGATATGTTTCATTCCTTGCAATAGTTTTGCGATATAGAGATGGAATATGTGGGAGGTACTAGTAAATGGTTGTGTTCAGTAGGAATGTTGGTGTTAAGGTTTGTGATTCCCGAAGCATGCACGTATAGTCTCTCGTTATGCTATGATGTTGGAGCATGATTTATTATTGGTTGTGTTTAGTAAGAATATTGGTGTTAAGGTTTGTGATTCCCGAAGCATGCATGTATAGTCTGTCGTTATGCTATGATGCTGGAGCATGATTTATTATCGATTGTCTTCCTTATGAGTGGCGGTCGGGGACGAGCGATGGTCTTTTCCTACCAATCTATCCCCCTAGGGGCATGCGTAGTAGTACTTTGATTCGAGGGCTAATAAACTTTTGCAATAAGTATATGAGTTCTTTATGACTAAGAGTCCATGGATTATACGCACTCTTACCTTTTCGCAATTTGCTAGCCTCTACGGTACCGTGCATTGCCCTTTCTCACCTCGAGAGTCGGTGCAAACTTCGCAGGTGCATCTAAACCCTATGATATGATACGCTCTATCACACATAAGCCTTATTGTATCTTCCTCAAAACAGCCACCATACCTACCTATTATGGCTTTTTCATGGCCATTCCGAGATATATTTCCATGCAACTTCCACCGCTTCCGTTTGATGACTTGAACATTCATTGTCATATTGCTTTGCATGATCATTAGCTGACATAGTAGTTGTGGCTCAGCCACCGTTCATCATTTTTCATACATGTTACGCTAGATCATTGCACATCCTGGTACATTGCCAGAGGCATTCATATATAGTCATATTTTGTCATAGGTATCGAGTTGTAATTTTTATTTCTTTTGAGTTATAAGTAAATAGAAGTGTGATGATCATCATTATTCATTTTTAGAGCAGCGCCCCAGTGAGGAAAGGATGATGGAGACTATGATTCCCCCACAAGTCGGGATGAGACTCCGGACAATGAGAGAAAAAATATAAAAAGAAAAAAAGAAAGAAAAAAGAAGAAAAAAGGAAAAAGTAAAAAAAAAATAAACAACGAGAGAACGGGCATTGTTAGTATCCTTTACCACACTTGTGCATCAAAGTAGCACCATGTTTTTCATACGGAGACTCCTATGTTGTCACTTTCATATACTAGTGGGAATTTTTCATTATAGGATTAGATGCACACCCACTTAGTTTTCATATTGAGCTTTCATACACTTATAGCTCTTAGTGCATTCGTTGCAGGGCAATCCCTACTCCTCACGTTGATATCGATTGATGGGCATCTCCATAGCCCGTTGGTTAGCTGCGTCGATGTGAGACTTTCTTACTTTTTTGTCTTCTCTATATTTACCCCTATCATCATACTCTATTCCACCTATAGTGCTATATCCATGGCTTGCGCTCATGTATTGCGTGAGGGTTGCAAAAGCTGAAGCGTGTTAAAAAATATGAACCAATTGCTCGGCTTGTCATCGGGATTGTGCATGATAAATACTTTGTGTTAAGAAGACAGAGCATGACAAGATTATATGATTTTGTAGGGATAACTTTCTTTAGCATTGATATTTTGAAAGACATGATTGTTTGTTGGGATGCCTGGGTATTGATGTCTTTATCTCGAATTATAGACTATTGCTTTGAATCACTTATGTCTTAATATTCATGCCATGACTAGGCATATGATCAATTTTATGCTAGATAGCATCCCACATCAAAAATTATCTTTTTTATTATTTACCTGCTCGAGGACGAGCAGGAATTAAGCTAGGGGATGCTGATACGTCTCCGTCGTATCTATAATTTTTGATTGTTTCATGCCAATATTATACAACGTTCACATGTTTTTGGCAACAATTTATATGATCTATTGGACTAACCTATTGATCCAGTGCCTAGTGCCAGTTCCTATTTTTTGCATGTTTTTTGTATCGCAGAAAATCCATATCAAACGAAGTCCAAATTAAATAAAATTTCACGGAGAATTATTTTGGAATATATGTGATTTTTGGGCGTTGGAATCACCGCAAACGGAGGCCCGTGGTGGGCACAAGCCACCAGGGCGCGGTTCCGGAGCCAGGCATGGCGTGGTGGGTTGTGCCCTCCTCGAACGTCGGTTGGAGCTCTACTTCGGGCGCAAGGAAGCTTATATCTGGAAAAAATCGTGTTAAAATCTCAGCGCAATCGGAGTTACGGATCTCCGGGAATATAAGAAACGGTTTTCGGCCAGATCTGCGAACGCGAAACAGAAGAGAACATAGAGGGAGATCCAATCTCGAGGGGCTCCCGCCCCTCCACGGCCATGGAGGCCATGGACCCGAGGAGGAACTCTCCTCCCATCTAGGGGGGGCCAAGGAAGAAGAAGAAGGATGGGGCTCTCTCCCCCTCTCTCCCGGTGGTGCCGGAGTGCCACCGGGGCAACGATCGGGACGACGGTCTACATCAACAACCTTGCTACCGTCCACACCAACTTTCTCCCCCTCTATGCAGCGGTGTAACACCTCTTTCCCCCACAGTAATCTCTACTTAAACATGGTTCTCAACTCCATATATTATTTCCCAATGATCTATGGTTATCCTATGATGTTTGAGTAGATCTGTTTTGTCCTGTGGGTTAATCGTGATCTTGGTTGGTATGATTGTATATTTTATTTATGGTGCTGTCCTAAGGTGCCCTCCGTCTCGCGCAAACGTGAGGGCCCCCCGCTGTAGGGTGTTGCAATATGTTCATGGTTTACTTATTGTCAGTGTTGCGGGGGATGACAGCAGCCCAAACGCGGATAAGTGATTATGGCGTATGGGAGTAAAGAGGACTTGATACTTAATGCGATGGTTGGGTTTCACGACCTTAATGATCTTTAGTAGTTGCGGATGCTTGCTAGGGGTCCAATCATAAGTGCATATAATCCAAGTAGAGAAAGTATGTTAGCTCATGCCTCTCCCTCATATAAAATTATAGGAATGATTACCGGTACTTGTTATCGATTGCCTAGGGACAAATAACTTTCTTGTTGACAAAAGCTCTCTACTAAAACTAACTAGTTGTGTCTTTATTTAAACAGCCCCTAGATTTTATTTACGTGCTCTTTATTATCTTCCAAACCTATCCTATCACACTTACAAAGTACTTCTAGTTTCATACTTGTTCTAGGTAAAGCGAACGTCAAGTGTGTGTAGAGTTCTATCGGTGGTCGATAGAACTTGAGGGAATATTTGTTCTGCCTTTAGCTCCTCGTTGGGTTCGGCACTCTTATTTATCAAAGAAGGCTACAAACGATCCCCTATACTTTTGGGTTATCATCCCTCCATGAGAAAGGAAGAGCGGGAGTTTGATTTCTCTCATGTGCCGGGGAAAAGAAATGTGTGCGGGCGTGCCAGTGTACCGTAGTACACGAAGAAAAGTGGTACGGGAAACAAGTATTTCATTTATCTCTTTGGATGAACAAAATTACAAGATCCCATAACATGAATGCGCTCCGTGGCCTACTAGCGCAGCCAGCCTGGCTATGGCGATGAGCAGTCTCCTGGTTCCCGGGGCCTTGAAAAGCTCCCGGTTAATTACTCCCGCGGGTTGCTCTGCGAGATACATCCGATTAAGTCGTGTGGTCGTCTTCGTCGTCTTCGCTTCACAATCTCCATGCATGATGATGATGATGGTGTGTGTGTGTGTGTGTTTGGTGTGGGTGGCGGCAAAGCCCGTGTCCTCGTTGGTACACGTGCCGCTCAAAACATGGCTTTGTGCTAGCCATGTCTGCCCTCACCGTCGCGCCTCGTTGGTCTTGACAGGGTTGATGTAGTCCATGTTGAAGTTGCATGGGTCCTGCTCGGCTCGGACTTCTTGATGATGTAGCGGCTTCGTTGAGGTACGCAAGGGGTTCGCCTCGCGGGAGTATTCTTATGGAGACCGGCGTCGGTGTAAAACCAATTCACGCTCGTGTCGGCGTTGCCGGAGTGGTTGGCACCTCGTCTCGGCTGGACGCCGAATTTACGGCGGTCCACCAAGACAAGGGCACCGCCTCGCGGGGCCATCGGGAGTTAGTGTTGGTGAAGTCATGTCGCCTCCTCGCCACCACGCCTCGTCTTCATGGGCTCCATGCCACAAATAGCACCATGTAGTGGTAAGAGGTGGTGAAGCCACATCATTGTGTAGCGCCGTCTTCTTCGCATCACGGGCTCCGTGTTGCGGGCATCACCGAGGGTGTGTGTTATTTTCATGGCTCTGGGTCGCGGGCTCCATCTTGACAAGGTAGACATTGGTGGTGATTTCCCGCGAGCTCCACGCCTCCGTCCTTTGCGGCACCAGCTTGATGATGTTGATGATGAACGTCATCCTAGCGAGCTCCATGTCCTCGTCGTTCTCCATGGCACGCGGCTGCATCCCCGCGAGATCCATGCCTCCAGGGTCCAGCTTGATGATGTTGCCGTTGGGGGCGTCCTCCTTCTGAGCTCCGCGACATGATCCTCCGCGGTACTGGGTTGATGATGTTGACGATGGGCGTCGTCTTGGCGAGCTCTACGCCGCCATCCACTGCGGCACGGCAGCAGCAGACTTGCTAGTCTCCACGCCTCCGTCCTCCATGGTGCTAGCTTGGTGATATTGGTGTTGGTGTCGTCTTGGCGAGCTCCGCACCGCTATCTACCTCGGCACAGCGATAACATCATTGCGAGCCTCCATGCCTTTGTCCTTCATGGCGCCGGCTTGACGAAGAAGAAGACGGGCGTCAGCCTAGCGAGCTCCGTCTCGCCATCCTCCGCGGCACGCGGCGGCATCCCTGCGAGCTCTACGCCCCTGGGCTCCAGCTTGACGAAGTAGACATCAGCGGCATCCCCAACGGGCGCCACGCCTCCGTCCTCTAGTTCCAGCATGACGAAGTAGATGGCGGGCGTACTTCTTGCGAGCTCCACATGATGATCCTTGCGGCACCGGGTTGATGATGTTGACATTGGCGTCATCTTGGCGAACTCCGTGGCGCCATCCACCGCGGCACGGCGGCGCCATCCTCACGAGCCTCCACGCCTTCGTCCTCCATGGCACCGGCTTGATGAAGTTGACACTGGCGTCGTCTTGGTGAACTCTATGCCGCGATCCACCGCGGCACGGCGGTGACCACCTCGTGAGCTCCACGCCTCCCTCCATGGCATCGACTGGATGAAGAAGACGACGAGCATCGTCCTAGCGAGCTTCGTGCCTTCGTCTTCCTTGCGATCCCCACGCCATGATCCTCAGCGGCTTCGGGTTGATGATGTTGATGATGGCGTCATCTTGGCGAGCTCCGTGCCTCCGCCCTCCATGGCACGGCGGTGGCATCCCCAACGGGCTCCACACCTCCGTCCTCCGGCACAAGCATGACGAAGTAGATGAAGGACGTCGTCCTAACGAGCTCCGCGACGCCATCCTCTGCGGCACGGCGGCGACCTCCGATTCTTCATGGCGCCTGCTTGATGGAAGGTTGGCTGCCTCGTCACTGTGGGTGGTGCCTTGTGAAGTGCGGGAGTAGCCTCATCTTTGGTGAGCTTGATGAAGATGATAGCACCATCGAAGTGTTGCAAGTTCACGAGATCCACCGCGCCGTCACCGTGCTGTACATGCATGCAAAAAGTAAAGGACAAAGGAGAGATTAGATGTTAATTTTACCGTCCGGGAACATCAGCTTGGCGGCGTCCATGTCACTGGTGAGGTCTGCCTTTAGCTACGTGTGCTTCGCCGGCGTCCTCGTGTGCCTCGAGGTGGTCTCCCGATCTTTGGTTCTCCTGCGTCTCACCGGCCGCGTGCGTTTTCTACGTGCGTGATTGTTATCTGTGTGCTTGGGTTTTTGGTGCGTGCGTTATGGCGGCTACCTAGTGGTTGGATCCCTCGGGGCCTCCTCTTGGTGGGTATTTATAGGATGGGAGGCGCTAGGGCGCTGGAGGCAGCCGCTGATTTTCTTTCCTTGTATCGTTCTTCATCTTGACGCCCAAGCTGCACAACTAAAAGGAAAAATCCAACACATACCTTGTTATTTTATGTATGCCTTTCCGGTTCATTTCTTTTGTTTCCAAACGTGTTGCACAAGAACGTGTTGGCTTTGCCTTATTCCATGTATATTCCATGTATATGTGTATGGATTTAATCCAATGGAGCACGCCGGCTGGCTCATCACGGCGAACAAAGGTCGTCCTGATATAGCCCATATGGATTCAATACAGCTCTGGGCCAAATAAACATTGTGTGTATTCAAGAACATATATACGCGTGCTCGCCGGCCCGCCGTAGTTACTCAAATACATATGTATTTTTTATGTACACACATGGTATTTCGGTACGTACATACTCAAGCCTGCCGGCCGGCCGTAGATACTCAAATACATACAAATACTGTGTTGTTATGTATTTGACATTGCATGCAGAGATTGATACGTGACACGGTGTGCACATGCATATGCACAACTAGTCCATCAACCCAAGAGATGTGCACTGTGCGTACATGCATATTTCTCTCTCTCTTTTCTTCTTTTTACACTCATGGGCACTCCTTACTCCATGCATGTATGCACGATGGCCAGAAAATAATTGCACAAGTTATTATTAGACAACTTCGTCTTTTATCCTCTCTCTATACTCCTACTACTTGTAGTGAAAAAAAATCTCATCGAACAAAAGGATCATCTTATAATGCTACCGTCGTTCTAAGCAAAATAAGATGCATAAAGGATAAACATCACATGCAATCAAAATATGTGACATGATATGGCCATCATCATCATGTGCTTTTGATCTTCATCTCCAAAGTATCGGCATGATCTCCATCGTCACCGGCTCGACACCTTGATCTCCATTATTGCGTCGGGGTCGTCTCGCCAACTATTGCTTCTACAACTATTTCTAACGTATAGTGATAAAGTAAAGCAATTACATGGCGCTTGCATTTCATACAATAATTAAGAGACAACCCTAAGGCTCCTGCCGGTTGTCGATATTGCAGAACATGATCATCTCATACAACAACGTATATCACGTCACGTCTTGACCATATCACATCACAACATACCCTGCAAAAACAAGTTAGACGTCATCTACTTTGTTGTTGCAAGTTTTACATGGCTGCTACGGGCAACTAGTAAGAACCGTTCTTACCTACGCAAAATCACAAAGGTGATTTATCAAGTTTGCTGTTTTAACCTTCTTCAAGGACCGACCGTAGTCACATTTGATTCAACTAAAGTAGGAGAAACAGACACCCGCCAGCCACCTTTATGCAAAACAAGTTGCATGCCCGTCGGTGGAACCGGTCTCATGTACGTGGACATGTAAGGTTGGTCCGGGCCGCTTCATCCCACAATGCCACCGAATCAAAATAAGACGTTGGTGGTAAGCAGTATGAATATCACCGCCTGTAGAAACGAAGTATGTCTACCAGAGGGGGGTGAATGAGAGTTTTAAATTTTCTTCGGAAAACTTAAATCTCTCAGAATCCAGCAGCGGAATGAATGAAAAACAAACTAAAGTGAACTAGAACAGAGTACTGAAGGAGAACTAAGACATGCATCAAAGTCATACGAATGAAAACGCATCGAAGGTAAACATGAGTGACAGAGATAACCGATGATGCTCGAAGGCGACAAGGTATTTGTTCGATCAGTTCGTCCTTCTACACAAGGACTACGTCTGGTTGGAGGGGTTGTGACTTAACATGAAAGATAAACTCTCTTCACCCTATTCTCCTCGACAATTGATTCGTCAACCGATGCCAATCACTCGTGGTAGATACTTGAAGGCACTCTCCGAACCTTTACAGACTTCTTATTCGAGAACCACAATCACTCTTGGTCTCTAAAGAAATTGACACCTAACCGTCTAGAGAGTTTGCAGCTCTCAAGAGTAATAGGCGGAGCGTACTAAACTTAGATTCTAGTGATGTTGAACCACTATCTAATTCTTCGGCTCTAGGGTTTTTCTCTCGGTGGATTTTAAACTCAAATCGCTCAGAGAGTGGGTTGCTCAACAATCTTCTCAGAATCAAACAGAGCAGCCACCAGACAAAGCTAGCACGGGGTGGCTATTTATAGCCACGGCCTTCCCGGATGGGAAATGACCATTTTGGACATGAGGTCCAGCCAATGGCCAACCGACCGTTCACAACGGTCAGATTTTGGAGCAACGGTAACATTACTTGAGTAACAAGTAATGCTAACTCCTCGGTCCGAGTCAAATCTCTCGCAGCGAAGAAGATCACGGTCTCTTGCTGGCAAGTATTTGCTCGGAGCATAAAGAGATTTCTCTCACGGCTTTATAGGTTTTCGGTTTAGCATCAGAGAATCAAAGCTTCGAATGCTACACCCCTCTTAATAGTACGATGGTCCTATGACTCAATGAAAGAAGAAGAACAACGAAACAAATGCTACGTCTTTATCTCGTCTTCATTCTTCCTCGAGCGCAGTCATTTTCTTCGAACATGCACCGAACCAATTGCTTAAACTTCAGCAATTTTTATGGGTCACTCTTGTTAGCTTTATCTTTGGTGATAACCTTCGCTGCCGCGCAGGGAGATTATCTTCGTCGTTTGCAGCAAACTCCTCGATACTTCAAGGACCTGTTACTCTCTGTGCACTAGCAAACACATAAGCCCCATACTGTTTATGTCAACAAACTCCAAAACATAAGGGGCCTATCATTGCACCAACACCGCCCACAACTCCTTCCTGTTCTACTCGTGCATATCATCTACGCATAGACCTGGCTCTGATACCACTGTTGGGGAACGTTGCATGGAAAACAAAAAAATTTCTACGCACAGACAAGATCTATCCATGGAGATGCACAGCTGCGAGAGGGGAGAGTGTGTTTACATACCCTCGTAGACCGTTAAGCGGAAGCGTTTATCAACGCGATTGATGTAGTCGTACACCTTCACGATCCACCCGATCAACTACCGAACGTACGGCACCTCCGTGTTCAGCACACATTCAGCTCGATGACGTCCTCGCCTTCTTAATCCAGCAAGATGGGCGAAGTAGTAGATGAGTTCCGGCAGCACGACGGTGTGGTGACGGTGGTGATGCAACTATCTCCGCAGGGCTTCGACGAGCACTACGACGAACTAGAGGAAGAGGGGCGCCGCACACAGCTTGGGAATCGTGGTGTGTGTTGCCCCTCTCCCTCCACACACACATATATATATAGGTGCAGGGGGTAGACGAGGCAGCCCTAGAGCGCCCCCAAGTGCCCGGCAGCTGCCCTAGAGGCCTGTCTAGCCGCCCCCTTCCATATTTGAACATGGGGGAAGGAAAGGGGGTTGGATGCCTTAGGGCGCCTCCCCTTTCCTTCCCTCCCTCCTTGGTGCGTGGGCAGGGGCTGGAGGGGCGCGCCAGCCCCCTTGTGGGCTGGTGTGCTTCCCCCCCCCCCTTTGGCCCATAAGGCCCACCACTTACCGGTGGCCTCCCGGAACCCCTTCCGGCACTCCGATAAATACCTGGTACTTTCCAAAACCTTTCCGGTGACCAAATAGCATCGTCCTATATATATCAATCTTTACCTTCGTACCATTCTGGATCTCCTCGTCATCTCTGTGATCTCATCCGGGACTCTGAACAACATCCGGTCACCAATTCACATAACTCATATAATACTATATCGTCAACGAACTTTAAGCGTGCGGACCCTACAGGTTCGAGAATGATGTAGACATGACCAAGACGCCTCTCCAATCAATAACCAATAGCAGGACCTGGATGCCCATATTGGTTCCTACATATTCTACGAAGATCTTTATCAGCCGAACCTTTATGACAACATACATAATTCCCTTTGTTTGTTGGTATGTTACGTGCCCGAGATTCGATTGTCGGTATCTCCATACCTAGTTCAATCTCGTTACCGGCAAGTCTCTTTACACGTTCCATAATAAATCATCTCGTAACTAACTCCTTAGTCACTTTGCTTGCAAGCTTCTTGTGATGTGTATTACCGAGAGGGCACAGAGATACCTCTTCGACACACGGAGTGACAAATCCAAATCTTGATTCATGCCAACTCAACAGACACCTTCGCAGATACCTGTAGAGCATCTTTATGATCACCCATTTACGTTGTGACGTTTGATAGCACACAAGGTATTCCTCCGGTATCTGGGAGTTGCATGATCTCATGGTCGAAGGAACATGTATTTGACATTAAGAAAGCAGTAGCAATAAACTGAATGATCATATGCTAAACTAACGGATGGGTCTTGTCCATCACATCATTCTCCTAATGTTGTGATCCCTTTATCAACTCATGTCTATGGTTAGGAAACCATAACCATATTTTGATCAACGAGCTAGTCTAGTAGAGGCTCACTAGGGACGTGGTATTTGTTTATGTATCCACACATGTATTCAAGTTTCCGGTCAATACATTTCTAGCATGAATAATAAACCTTTATCATGAATAAGGAAATATAATTATAATAACTTTATTATTGCCTCTATGGCATATTTCCATCACGTCCTCCGTGGCATCAAATTACGCGGGGTAGGGGAGGTGGGGGAGCAGGTGAAAGATGACTCTGGTGGTGGCGACAGGTGATGATAGCGCTAGGGCCATTCTCTCGTCACAAGGGAGAGGGGGAACATTGGATCAGGACGGGAGAGAAAACTAGAGAAATATGCGTTCATTGTTTCAGGGTTTTTTAGAGAGAAAAAAACAGGAAAACTAGTGTTCGCGTGGGGGAGGGGGAGGACAAAGAGTGGGTCAACATAAGATGGGAAACAGAACGCTCCATTTCTTTTAGGTAGTAGAGATTCTTTTGTACTAGTTCTCATAGAATTTCTAGCATGCACTCAAATATTTTTGATAAAATAAATCCTTTGTTCCCATATAATTTCTAGCATCCACTCATATCTTTTTGAAAAAAAATCATTTGTTCTTCCTATGATGCAATCAAACAACTCAAAATCATGTATGATTGAGATGAGCATGGCATTCCAATCCTATGTTTTTCCTATTCTCGCATTTTTAGAATCCTGGGAATCAAAGAGGGCTTTAGTGGTTCAACATCAATCATGTCCGTCGTATACCTTACCGTCATCGTATTCTAAATTTGATAAGATTTAGTTTTATTTGAGTACGGGTTGGAGAAGACAAGGAAAGGTTTGATTTAGTTAAGGTTTTAATAATATTTGATTTGATTTGTGTATGAGTAGGGAAAGACAAAGAAAGTTTTGGTTGCGTTGAGATTTTGATAATAATTGATTTTATGTGATTTCATTAAGTTAATGCATGACGTGGTTTTGAAAAGTACCAATTTTGTTTTTATCATGTGCGACATCTGTTGAGATTACCAAAATACCAAAAAAGTAGAGGGGGGTGCGGGGAGGAAAAGGAGGAGATGGAGGCGGCGCTACCAAATCTTAAGAGTAAAAATTGCCAACCAAACAAAAAAACAAAAAAAGGGAAGAGGTGTGGGGAGAAAAAGCTGAGGGAAGAGGTTGAGGCGACACCACTGACTCCCTTTAATAGTAGAGATGACCTACTATAGTTCATCTCTCTCTCTCTCTCTCTCTCTGTATATATATATATATATATATATATATATATATATATATATATATATATATATATATATATATATATATATATCGTGTGCTATGTTCTGTGTATCATGTGTAACACACACAAAATCTGGTCCAGGTGTTGTCCGCAATTTCATCACAAGTGTACAATAAGAGCATGCCAAATAGGGAAATATAGCTTGGGAATCGGAATGTGTAGCACTCAAAGCAAACGAGCAATTTTTTGCGTTGTTTTAGTTGTAAATATTGACACAATGTCGACTTTATATGCAATGAAGATATCTTTAACTTTCGAGAGCAAAAGATTATACCCGAACAATTCTACAATAACTTACTTTAAGATAGCAAACACATGCTACATTGACAAAATCTATCGTCGGTAACATCTGTAGGTATCAGAGGTTCATTTGAAAATGGACATGCAAACACCAAATTTTATCATTAGGTATCCACTTGCGCCCCCCCCCCCCCTCAATCATTGTGGAGGAGGTGCGGGATGCCATTAACCAAATGCCAAGTGACAAAGCGCATAGGCCAGACTACTTCACCGACCTTTTCTTCAAGAAGTGTTGGGGTATAATTAAGGTTGCCCTCATGAAGGTGATATCCCTCTTTGGCACACTCCACACCACCAGTCTTCACTGGCTTAACTCCGCCAATGTTGTGCTCCAACTCAAGAAAGAGAGTGCCAAGGAGATCTCACACTACAGGCCTATTAGCCTCACATGATGGTGGCCAAGATTTTCCTTGCCACACACTCAGCCACCACATGCACACTCTCGTCTGGCATGCTCAAAGCGCCTTCATCGAGTCGATAAGCATCCATGACAATTTCATGTACGTGTGGAACCTTGCTCAGCGACTTCATAAGTACAAAACCCCTTCCCTCCTTTTCAAGCTTGTCATCCAGGAAACTTTCAACTCGGTGAAGTGGGAGGACATTCTTGACCTTCTCCAACGTTGAGGATTCCTCAGCATTTTTCGGGATTGGATCACCACATTTCTTTGCACATCCTCCTCACGGATCCTTTTGAATGGGATTGTTGTCACGCCAACCCATGATTGCAGGCTGCATAAGGGAGACCCGTTGTCCCCTCTACTCTTTGTCATCGTAATTGACCCTTTTAAGTGAATCTTTGAGGTGGCAACTAGAAAAGGGCTGTTTCACAAAATCTGTGGCATCGACACAGTGTTGCGCACCTTCCTCTATGTGGATGACACCACGGTCTTCATGGATCCCATCAAGCATGACATCGACAACCTCACAAACATCTTGGATCTTTTTGGCGTTGTCACGGGCCTCTCTACCAACTTCAACAAAAGCTTGGTGGTCCCTATCCATTGCGGGCACATCAAGTTACTGCTTGTTCTACAAAAAGCCTTCCAACTGCATGTATTTATTTTCCTATCAGATATTTGGGGCTACCCCTCTAGGTGATCCAACTCAAAATGGTGGATTTTCAATTTATCGAGGATAATGGCTTCTGGTAGCACGACCCTCATCAAGTCGGCACTCGTCTCCCAAGCGGTGTAATTATCACCCCACTAACCCCCTTGGACACTTCGTAATGTCAACAAGCTCGAGCGAGCCTTCCTTTGGGCGGGAATAGATAAGACCACCGGCGTGAAATGCAAATTTAATTGGGAGATGATGTGCCAGCCTCCTAAAAATCCGGGGACTTGGTGTGCTAAACACAGAGAAATTTGCAAGAGCTCTCAAGCCAAGGTGGCTCTGGTTTGAATGGAAGGTTACAACAAAGATATGGGTTGGAATCGGCAACCCTTATGACGAAATGGATATCAAGCTCTTCTACTCATGCACGACCATCATTGTCGGCAATGGGGCGCACACTCCTTTTCTATTTCCCCTGGGTGCGAGATCGGAACCCGAAGGACATCGGACCACTTATGTTTGTGGCTTCAACAAGAAAAAAAATTGTAAGGTTAGGGAGGCTTTGAAGGAGGATGCTTGGATCTTGAATCAAGTTGGACCAAAGTTTCACTCTTTCCCACTTCGAGCAATTCCTTAGCTTTCAGCCATCTTACGTGACCTCAACTACAGGACAAAGCAAAGGACGACATTGTCTGAAAGTACACCAATAGAGGGATTTACTCCATGGAGTACGCCTACAACGCTCAATTCCACGTAATCATTCGGTTCCCCATGGAACATACGGTTTGGAAGACTTGGGCACCTCCAAAAGTGAAATTTTGCTCTTGGTTGCCCATCAAGAACGGGGTTTGGATCGAGGATCGATTGGGCAAATGTGGGTGACAAAATTGTGGCCTTTGTCCGCTATGCAAGCAGGAGAGTGAATCCGCCGACCACCTATTCTTCAAGTGACATTACACAATTAGGCTTTGGGTCATGATCAGGGTTTGTCTGCAACTTGCACACCTCGACAATCCCGCTTGGCACCTCTTGTGGTCTGCCAAAGAGTGGTG
Source organism: Triticum aestivum (assembly GCF_018294505.1). Lineage (NCBI taxonomy): Eukaryota > Viridiplantae > Streptophyta > Magnoliopsida > Poales > Poaceae > Triticum > Triticum aestivum. Next base: position 407,626,308 of record NC_057802.1, on the reverse strand, counting down.
GGTTGGACTCTCCAATGCTAATGTTCCAAACTGAAAGCCCATTTCCACAATTACTATGCTTATTTCATGGACCATTTGTAACGAGTGGAATTCTCGCGTCTTCCATCACAAGAGCGCCCCCAACGACCATCCTTCTTAGCGACATCAAGAATGACATGGCCCTTTGGGTCAGGGCGGGCACCAAGAAATTGGGAACAATCATGTCAAGAGAGTAACAACTTTGTTGTATTCTAGTGTGTTGTAATCCTGCCAAACAAACTCTATTCCCTTCTTAACTAATAGATGAGGCGAATCATTGTCTCTACTTCAAAAAAAAACATACTATAAAGCTTTTGGCAACTCACAAATGTTGGAACTCAAGATGAGGCAAATCTTTGTTGTATGTAGTGTCGATGTTCAAGTTTTTGGCAATTCTCAAATGTTGCAACTCAACATTTTGTCTCTCGAGAATAAGATACTCAAGAATACGAGTACACACTTCTTGACATGGATGCAGAGGGTTTTCTTTATTCAAATCCAAAGGGAAGAAGTGGAAACTACACTACGCGGAGACAAGTTCCTATGTGTAGCATGGAACAAAATTGGCATTGTTCCATTATCGGTGTTGAGGAACCAATGAACACTTACTGGAAGTGTATATATGAGTACTTCAATAAACACAACACTAGTGGCATCCATCTATCACAATTTCAATCCAACTCTGATGGTAGACATCCATGGGAGGAGGCACGGGTGGTGCGATGGATGGGAATGAAAACATTGGTGCCAATGATTTCAATGGTGGCATTGAACAGAAAGCAACAAATGGAGAGGAAGCAAGCCATGAAGACAATGCAAGCACTAGTACTAGCAATGGAGGCGCTGAAATTTGAGAAACTATGCATTCATGTTCTATGCTTTTTGTTTGTGTTTATGATGCAGAAAGATTGTGGTTTGAATTTTAAATTGATATGTGGATGACTAAACTTGAATTTGATATGTTTCTAATTATGTGTGTTGTGATCTCGCAAAGTTTTAATTATCATGTCATGTTTTGTTTCAATACGTATGCAAATGTGAAGTAAAAAATGAAGAAGGCCAAATTTTTAGGGCACCGGTTTTATATCATCTAGTATGGTAGAAAATTTTCTAGCACCCCAAAACTTTCTCTCTCCTGCCCTAAAACCATTTTTGGGCACCAACTTTTACATCATCTCTTGGGGATGCTCCAACCAGAGCAACCACAACCTCCTTGGAACTAACCAATAAGTTTGTTGTGCTAAAGTATTAATATTGTATGCATGGATACCGGCAGAGGGAACATCCGTGTGATCCTAGTTCGAGGGAGAAAATTCTCGCGATTGGGAGGTCGTAAATCTTAACTGCATGAATCTGCACCAACTCTTCTCGCCGTGTGTTACCTAGTGAAGGTTGGATCTAAAACTCTGTTGCATATTCATAGTGATCCTAGGCTTGTACATAGGGACATATTTTTTGTTTCCTACTATGTTTCCCAACAACAACATGTACGATAATTGTTGGTTTAGGGAACTAGAACGATTTGAGTAACAAGATCTTGCAGACATTTCCTTGCAAAGCTTGGTGCACTTCCAGGATTCGGTAAAACCTAGGGTATCTAGGTAACACATGCCTACGCTAGTATTTATGTCTCATCGTCATGAGAGATGCTACCAGTGAACCTATGAACCCACTCCAATTTCCCCACATTAAGAACTCAAAATCTCATTTATGTGCACTTTTATTTTTAGTATTTATTATTCCAAAATATAAAACACTTGCAACCACATTATCGCATAATTACATAGTAACTAACAAAGCTAGTGAGATTAAGGGTCAGTTTTTTTGGGAGCTTAAAAAATAAGTTGTCTCCTCCCCAGCCTTTTCCATAAGTCGTCTCTCTTATTTATTGGGGCTTCTAAACTAGTTATGAGATGACTAATTTAAAAGTTTCAACAAATTTACGGGGTGGCTTATTTTTTAAGCTGGGGAGAGGCGGCTACCTCACTAGAAGTGTTGCGAGCACAAGTAGGTTCTTTATTCTATTGCAGTGCTTCTAGAGGGAATATCACCTTTACGAATTGATACTTTATTTTATTAACCAAAGGAAAGTTACCACTTACTACAAGCCTCTACACTTGGAGTTCTAACGGCCACCGAATAGCGATAGTTCCTTGGAGTACCGAGGGGCATAAAAGAATGAAGGAGAACCACAAACGAAAATAAGCTCAACATCATCTTCACCGCAACTACTTCTAGGATGTTCCAAAGCGTTGTATGGTAATCCATTAGAAGTTGGCTGATCCTCGAGGCCAGAACACCATGGCTCTTTGATGACGACCGCATTAGCCATCATGGACACACTTGGTCAGCGTTAGAAAGAATTTAAAGAATCTCGAACACCGATCTATGGTTCACTCGCCTCTTGATACGAATAGGCAACCGGAGGTGAGGGGCAAACCCCACTCGAATTTACAACTCATAAATGGGTTGTTGTCATGTCTCTTTTGGGTATCTAATCATGTTTTCCTTCTTTTAAATTTTCATACGAATGGATAAGGGAAGCCAGATTCCACTATCAAAATGGTACGAAACAAAAATGATGTGGCTTAAATCTAATTACGTTTTTTCCTGCATCTCTTAATTAATAGTCATTTAGGCCCTCAACAGGAGAAACTATCAATTTGTTCCGCATGATCGACGATCTAAAGCCCCCAAACATTGTATACGGCTTATAAAGGGGAATAAAGGTCAAATCTCCAAGCGCAGCCGCACATGCCCGGGACGACAACATTCCTTTCATTTTCATTTTTATCACCTTTCTTTATTTTCTCTGTTCTCTCGGGTAAACTGCGAATGCTTTGTAAGATACACATGAACACTTTTTTGAACATGTGAATATTGTGTTCACAACATGAACATATATTCAAGATATATGAAACTTTGTTTTATATAAAATATATTTTTAATAATTAACGGACATTTATTTTATACATGCAAACTATTTTTTTATCTTGCAACACATTAACACTTTTTTCACATCAAAGTACATCAATATTTCCTAAAATTCATGAAGATTTTATACAAACCTGTTTTTTTACTTTGCTTTTTCAGCTAGACACATAGAAGTAGTGAGATAAAATGTATTAAAATTACATGGTGTGCTATTTCTTTATTGGGTTGCATTTAAACAAGCGGATTTAAGAATCATTGGAGGAAAATCTGATTCTACGCACAAAACACGCACACTTGCAACGCCACATGGGCCGGCCCAAGTAGTGATATTTTGCCTCTGGATTTTTCAGTGTGGTGATTCTTGTGTGACCTTTTTCTTTTCTGTTTTGTTTCTTTTATCCATTATTAGGTTTTTTCGTCCAGACTTTTATTTTAATTTTCTCACTCATCCTGTGTTATTCTTTTGAAACTCATGGCTATTTTTAGAATTAACTAATGTTCTTAAATTGTAAAAAAATTAAGAAGAGTTTTATTATTCATGATTTTCTTAAAGAATTCTTGAATATTTTTTAGCATTCAAGAAATTTCAAATGCATGAACATTGTTAAATTTTGTAAATATCTTTTCAAACGCATATTTTTTCTTCATTGTAAAATTTTCAGTTTTTTAAAAGTGACTAAAACCTACATGGGCTGGCCCACACAATCGCTTCCGAGGCAATTTGCCAAGTAGTCTCCCAGACATAAAACCTAAGTGAGGCCCATCTAAAAAAACTTAACTAAGTACCAATACATCGTTTGATTCATAGTATTTTTTTCAGACAAGAGATGCATAAAAACTTGGTGTTTCCTATTTGTAGCTTGCCACGCCGAATTGTCGACCAATCGCACAGGAAAGGAGCACCCAAGCAGGAGATGGGCCAGCCCAGTTAGCAAATATTCGTTTATGGTTTTGGGAACGCTCCAGTTTTGGTTTTCCGGTTTTAAGAAACTTCTAGAAGGTTTGGTTCGCTTCAGTTCTAGTTTTTGGTTGTTGCTTCTTTTCTAATCCTCTCCAATTTTAGTTTCATTTTTCATTTTATTTTATCTTGTTTTCGAATTTTGTTTGTAATTTAAAAAACATGAAGTTTTCAAAATTTGTTCACAAATTTAATTAATGTGGTGGATTTTTTAAAACTGCGTTTTCCAAAATGGTTTGGAATTTAAATAAATGTCAGTTCATAATTTTTTTCATAAATTCATAAAATGATTGAAATTTTGAAAAAATCTTCACCATTTTTTAACAAAAATTGGATTTTCAAATAATTGTTGCGTTCTCAAAAACTGTTTGGAGTTTTAAAAACAATTCATGTTTGCAAAATGTGTTCACAATTGTTATTTATTTTAGAGAAATTGTGTTCTTTAAAATCATATTTTTTTTATTTTTTTCGGAATTTTGAGAAAATGTTTGGATAATGAAAATTTTATTTGGAAATTACAAATAAATGATGTTTGCTTTTTACAATATAAAAACTTACTAAAAACAAACTAGGAAAAAAAGATCGCGAGAGTAGCAACTCGTACATGTTGATGGGCAGCCAGCCGGCGACAGCCTTGTGCGAAAGCTCGAGCGGCAAATAGGAGCTCCCAAATGGAAGGCCCCAGACTTTCCTATCGTTTTTGCGTCGAATTCAGGAACTTTATTAATGTAGGATCATAGTGTTACAGTCAGCCCGCATGCAAGAAACCAAAAAATCAGGGCTTGCATCAAGCCAACTCTCGGTGCCATCCAGTGTACTAGCTAGACGAGCACACTGATGCGCCGGCATATTAGCTTCCCTACTAACATGAGTAACCGAAAGAGAAGCAAAGGTAGCACCAATTTCCTCTAATTCATTCAAGATAGGCGCAGCAACTGATCTTGTGTTACTGCGCGATTTCCATAGATCAACTAGATCCAGGCAGTCAATCTCCATGATCACATGTGAGAAACCACGAAGTTGCGCAAAAATCATCCCGTCTCGAAGAGCAAACAACTCCGCAATGAAGGGGTCCGTAATGCCAACCAGAGGTTTGCACCAGGCACCAAGGAACGCAATGTGTGACCTAGCCACGCCTCCCGCTCCTCCCTTCATGTCCTCGACATTAAGTGCGCCGTCAGTGTTTATAGTGACCCAACCAGCTTCAGGTGGCCTCCAGCACTGACCCGCCCTCGCTTTCCTTCCCAAGGAAGGAAGTTCCAGGATCGCCAAGGTCTCGTGAATCCACTTCAACGCTTGAACAGGGTTGTAACCTTCACGATCATGAGTCCAATTGTTCCGTGACGACCAAATGTTGTGCATAATGGTAATTATCTTGCATCTTTCCTCATCAATGAACATAGGATCAAGCAGAATATCACGTGCCCACGTGTCATGGTGCAAGCGTGGAAGAGAGAGCTGGAATCTGTCCTTAGCGGCAGCCCAGAAAGCCTTTGCATGAGTACAATGGATTAGTGCATGTAGCATGTCCTCGTCCATCGCTTTGCAAACATCGCACAGACCCAACTGCTTGATGTGACGATAGTGTAAGGTGGTCGAGTCAGGTAGTATCCCTCGGAGAACTCTCCACCAAAATACCCGAACTTTGGGAACGACTCGAAGTCGCCATAAAGCAGTCCACAACTTTTTGTTAGCTGATGAAGTTTCTGCGATCGCCCCTTCCTCTAAAGAGCCAAGCTCCTTGCGAGTCATAAGAGAACGATACGCTGATTTCACAGTGTAGATACCCGACTTCTCCAAAGCCCAGGCCAAAGTATCTTCACCACCCGCCGGATTGAGTGGTATATTTAGGATGGCTACCGCGTCCGGGTGCAAGAAATTCTGACGGACTAGTTGTTCATTCCAGTTCCCCGTGTATTCATCAATAAGATCTGAGACCCTTGTTAACGGCGTAGTGCCGATGCGCCCCGAGGGTTTCAGTGCGGTCGTGTTCGGAATCCAACTATCTGTCCATGTTGAGATGGTTGAGCCATCGCCTACTCGACGAATGAGACCAACCTGTAATGCATCTCGCCCTGCAACAATGGCCTTCCAGGTTGCCGAAGCTCTGGCCGGAACTGTCGCATTAAGAAAATCCGTGTGAGGGAAATATTTGCCCTTCAGTACCCTAGCACACAAAGAATCCGGTCTGGTTAGAAGGCGCCAGCCGTGTTTCCCAAGCATCGCTAGGTTGAAACCTTGCATGTTGCGGAAACCCATGCCGCCCTTCACTTTCGGCACCTCCAGCTTTTCCCAAGAGAGCCAATGTAGGGAACGTTTGTCGATCGAACTGCCCCACCAATACTTAGCCATACAGGAAGTGATCGACTTGCAAACTTTCTTAGTCAGGAGGAAACAACTCATACTGAAAGTGGGAATCGACTGGACGACTGTCTTGAGAAGAACCTCCCTAGCCGCACAGGCCATGTTTCGCTCTGACCAGCCTCGCATTTTATCGCGACACCTGTCCACCATGTGATCAAAGGTCCCACTGGTAATTTTGACAATCGCCGTCGGGAGGCCCAGGTAATGTTCAGAGAAAGCTTCCACAAAAATGCCAAGAGATTGCTTCAAACTCTGTCGTAGGGGCTGACCCGTGTTGGCACTGAAATAGATCGAGCTTTTCTCTCGGTTCACTGCCTGTCCAGAACACTTAGCATAAATCCCGAGTATCTCATTGAGCCTCTCTGTGCTTTGAGATTTTGCACTGAGGAAAATCAAGCTGTCATCAGCAAATAGTAGGTGGTTAACCCACGGTGCATGAACGCTCACCCGGATGCCTCTATCAACATATGCGCCACCAAAATTATTCAGAAGTGATGTAAGGCCTTGAGCACATATTAAGAACAAGTATGGTGACATGGGGCATCCTTGACGAAGCCCCCTTGAAGGGGTAAAATAAGGGAGAAGATCTCCATTAACCTTGATCGTGAACCGGACTGAAGTCACACACTTCATAATCAAACGAATAAAGTTATCACCGAAGCCCAGCCTGAAGAGCATCGCCTCGAGATAATGCCATTCCACTCTATCATATGCTTTGAGCATGTCAATCTTCACCGCGCAACATGCATTTTTCCCCTTCTTTCGCCTTTTGATAGCATGAATACTTTCGTACGCCACCAGTACGTTATCTGTGATTAAGCGTCCCGGGACGAAAGCGCTTTGTTCCTCTCCAATCACCTCATCCAAAATCCCTCGGACTCTATTTGCAATTGCTTTCACTGCAATCTTATAAAGGACAGGGCATAGTGCAATCGGCCTGAACTGAGATATTTTTTGTGGATGTCGTACCTTGGGAATCAGTGTGATGGAAGTGTCGTTCAGTCCCAAAGGTAATTCTCCTCCGTTCAGGAACTCTAGCACGGCCATTGTAATATCCTCGCCAAGGATCTCCCAATGCCGTTGGTAAAAACCTGCTGTAAAACCATCGACCCCCGGGGCCTTGGATGGCGCCATGTCAAACAGGGCCTTTTTCACTTCTGCCGCCACATATGGTTTGTTAATGTGATCGTTCATTTGCTCGGTGACGCTAGGTTGCACGCAGTTCAAAAGTTCATCCATGGGTTTGAAACCTTGTGTCTGATACAAAGCGTGATAGAAATTGCTAATTTCCTCCTTCACCTCCTCCGGATCTTGCAGAATTTGGCCTTGTGAATTTTCCAGAGAAGTGATACGGTTAATCCTCTTGCGATGGGCGGCTTGAGCTTGAAAGTATCCGGTATTGCGATCTCCCACCCGTAACCAGAGCACTCGCGACCTTTGCTTAAGCCAGATCTCCTCTTGTCTCATGGCTTCTCGCAGTTGCGATGCTACCGCTAGCTCCTCCTCCGTAGGCCCTCGGCCCATCGAGACGCTCCGTAGCCGGTCTAGGCGCTTCTGAAGTTTGCGAACTTTCTTTGAGAGATTTCCAAATTCTCGCTCGCCCCAGGCTCCTAGATCTTTCTGCACTGTCCCTAGTGCATCCACTACACCTTGCAAACCTCTCTGGCCAGCACCGGCTTGCCATAAATTGCGCACGAGCTGGTCATACTGACCATGAGATTGCCATACATCTTCGTATCTGAAGCTTCGTTTTGCTCGAGGCCAACTGTTATTCAAACTTGTTCTGAGTTCAGCTACGACGAAGCAATGGTCTGACTCCACACTGCTTAAATGCTTGACCGAAGTAAACTGAAACAGGTTCAGAAACCCCGCATTGGCAAGCACTCGATCCAACCTGGCTTTCACGTTTGCGAGCCCCGGTTGTCTGTTATCCCATGTATAGGGAATACCTCTCCATCCCAAGTCTTGTAAGGAACAATCGTCAACCGCATCCCGGAACGCCCTCATCTGGTATTCCGGCCGCGCATTAACACTGAAATGCTCGTCCGCTTGCATCGTTTCATTAAAATCACCCATGCAGATCCATGCATCATGCGGGACAGCAAAAAGCGTGCGGAGAAACCGCCAGCTGTGATGTCTATTTTCCACTCGTGGCGCTCCATAGAAACCAGTGAAACGCCAAGTTTTATTATCCTGTTTGACAGATACATCAATGTGAGATTGACTGAAATTATTCAGACTAACGTCCACATCTTTAGACCAAAAATTCCAATGCCTCCACTAAGCCCGTCGCTGTCGACGGCATAACAACCAGAAAAACCTAAAGTAAATTTCAGATCTTCCACTCTTTTGCCCTTGATCTTGGTCTCCATTACGAACAGAAGGGCGGGTCCTTCTTGCTTCACAATCTTGCGAAGCTCTCGAACTGTCTGAGGGTTCCCAAGCCCTCGACAGTTCCAGCTGATAGTACTCATTGCGACTGGCAGCGCTGACTAGCAGTCGCTGCCGATGTTTCCGACGAAGGGGGTGTCGGTTTCTTCTTCTTTGTTTCTCTCTCCACAAAGACGGATCCCAGATCCTCTGTCTCTCCAACTGGAGCCACTTCCCGCTGATCATTTTCGTTTTCAGGCGCTTCTCCTTTCTTTGTGATAGCAAGGGGAGTTGTCACCACTTTCCGATAGACTTGAGTAGGTGGCCCTCCTTTCCTCTTGTTCAGAGATGGATTCTTGACAGGAGAGGTCACTTCAACCCATCTTCTGCTTGGAACTAGACGAGCGTGATTCTCGTGTGCTGCGTTGCGACTCTGGCTTCTCCTTTGTCAAGTTCTCCCCAGAAAAACCCTTCTTCCGATCCTCGGGCGCCCGGAGGCTTGCCTTGAAGGGAAGATCGCCATTAGCATCCCTTGTCCCTGGGGTGGGACAGAAGAGATCGGCATGACCTAATCGTCCACAAGAGAAACAGAAGTGGGGTATCTGTTCATGCTCAATATCATAGCAGTCCACTTGATCTCTCTTGGTTGATTCAATGACAATCCATCTGCGGAGGGGTTTAAGCATGTCGATGGTGACTCGTGCCCTGAGGAACCCTCCCACTGGATCAATCTGGGCGATGGCAGCGTTTTTGTCAATCTGGCGCGCTATCGCCAAGCCTCTTGTGTTATTCCTGAGGTTAAAAGGTAGATTAACTACCCTATCCAGACCGGCAACCTGTCGAACTTGAGTTCCGACGGCTGCATGTGCTCTTCAAAGTACTCCAGGATCACCGCGTTTTTGCTAATGTGCTAAGGAGCGCCTTCCCAGACGCGATCTCGATCTCGCTTGGAGTCGAATTCAGCGGCGAACAAATTCTCCCCTAGGGGCCGGAATTCCAGCCCCCTAGGGTTTCCCCATGCAGGACGTAAGGTGTTGCAGATCGTTTGTATGTGGAGGAGATTCCGGTGCAAAACCTTCCTTGCCAGTAGCCACTTTGCCGAAGCATCATCGTTAGCGTCGTCGATCACCAGAGGCGTTGCCTCCTCCTCGGAGATGTCCAGCTTGCCGAGTGCCTCCTCCATCTGCGCCCGCGCGGAGCGAGGGGATAGTGCACCGCTCCTCTTCCAACCTTTGCCGGCAGCCGATGTTGCCATCGTCCCCGAGCTTTTCCTTGCGGCCCGCCGATGGATTCAGCGGCCGCCGTCGAGATCCACCCAAAACCTAGTCGCCGCCAGGGAGTCTAGGGTTTAGAGGAAACCTACCTCTATCATAATGGGCTTCAGCTGACCGCACATGATTTGACGTATGACTTTCCTGTCGTTGGCACCGTCGGCCGCAGCCACCGAGCCACAGCTCTCACTAGCGATACGTGCTGCCTCCGCATGCCGTCGATCCAGGGGGCGTTGAGCTGAATTGCTGAACGGCCAATCAATCATGCCTGCGGATCACGCGGCCCGCCCCCTTTCCCGCCGTTCTTCACTCGGACGAAACGCGGCACCGAGAGGAGAGCCTCGGGATACCACACGCCAGTGGTTGCTTGCGGCTCCCATCTCCGCCAGCTTCGAATGGCGTTTTCTATAGCGCGTAGCGTGGAGGGAGAACGAAGTAGTCGGTGCAGTTTGCACGTGAAATAGTTCGTCACAAGTCAAGTCTTTGCCCCTCTCTCCCTGCCGACCTCGCAGCTCGACCGCCATGCCCATGCTTCACGGGCAGACCACATGCGGACGGACCGCGTGCATATATAGTGGGACAACGGATACGCAACTTGGCAGTTGACACGCAGTTCAGCTAGCTCCTGTTTGTACATTTGTCAACCCTCACGGGTTCACCCGAACGTCGAAGAACTCCCCAAACCGTCGAGGGACCGAACGCAAAGCTTGCCAAGCAATATGACGGTAAGTAACCCAATCTCCCATCTCACGAATGGTTTGGGATCTAGGGAAAGTATTACTGGTTTATCATTTGGCCATTTTGTGTCTGATGATGCTGCCTTGGTCTATCACCTGCCAGGTCGTGGAGATGTGCGTGCATATGTGTTGCGCCGGGTGCGAGAAGAAGATAAGGAAGGCAGTCGAGAGGTTAGAAGGTACGTACCCACTAGCTTTCTATCTGAGATCATGAGGAGATATGTGCTGAACGCATTCAGATGACGGTGATCTGATCTGGTCCGGTTTACAGGAGTGGACGCGGTGGAGATCGACATGGAGATGCAGAAGGTGACGGTGAACGGGGACGTGGACCAGAAGAAGGTGCTCAAGACGGTGAGGAGGACGGGAAAGCGCGCGGTGCTGTGGCCGACCCCGTTCATCGCCGGCGCAGGCGCCGGCGGCGCCGTCAACCTCCTCGCGCAGCAGCACCAGTACCACCCGGGCGGGGCCCAGATGTACGCGACCCACGCCTCGGGGCCCACCTCCTCGTACAACTACTACAAGCACGGCTACGACGACTCGCGCCTCTACGGCGCCAACTCCGCCGTCGTCGGCGGCACCAGGGCCACCGATTACTTCAGCGACGAGAACACGGGAGGCTGCTCAGTAATGTGATCCACACGATCATAATATGGACGGGTTTTACTTATGATTAAATCTTCTTCTTTCATTCTCTGTAAATTAAGTACACTTTGCTGAAAAAAATCGCCAACAGATACAACGATCGCTCTCAAATAATCTTGAATTTAGGACATACTGAGTAGCCATCTGAGTGGCACCCTACGTCCGAACGGAACAATATGCTGCTGTTCCTGTCTCCTGTGGGGTGCCACTATACAACCAATACAAGCAACTTCAGCGCGGATTGGTGGTACAAAAATGTAATCTTTTTTGCTGCCATAGTTTATTCCCTGTGCAATAACCACACGGTGAGCATATCATCCAACTCACCATCCACCCATACCGTTGGCAAGAATGCACTAGCTCGGCTGGTTAGGGCATCTCCAACGCCGACCATCAAACCACACGCATACGTCTGAACCGTGTTGTTCGGATATGTTGTGTCATCCAACGCGGACATGTATCGGTCCGCAAAGCGGTCCGGACGCACTTTCTCCTGCAAAACCACAGACAGGCGTTGGGGCTTTGTGGCGTCCAGACCGTTGTCACGCCTGCGTCTGACCGCCCTGACCACCGACCCCCCCTCCCCCCCACCGGCGTGCACTTCCCTCCTGAAACAGTTATCGCCACTCCAGACCGCCAGTGTCACATTCATGCCCGTCCAGAGCGGACACGGCCTCTCACCGGCGCCGCACTGAAGCGGCGCACCGGCCGAGAGCGCCGCCCGCGCCGCTTCCCAGTGCACGCGACTCCTCCGTGTTCAAACGACACCACGGCCGTCGCCCGTCTGCCGCCCACATTAATGGCACGCGGTTGCTGAGGAACCTACTTCAGCTCCATTCGTCTGTCCCTCTGCCTCTCACCATTGCCATTCGCCCGCTATATAAACTGCAGCCCCAGCCATAGCCGAATTTATCCACCTCCGGTCCCTTTCTCCTCTTCCGCATCACTCCCGCCATGGACTCTTCGCGCTCCAAAACTCTTTGGGATGAATTGTAGCCGGAGCAGAAGAAGGAGATGGCCGCCATTGTTGTCGGTTGGCAGGCTAACAGGTAACCGGAGGCCGACGACACGCTAATATAGGACGCGGTCGAGGACGAACCGGCGCCATCCTCAGCGGTGCATTACACCATGACCATCGGCGAGGCCCGTGTCCATTACATGGACATGTTGCGGGAGGAGCTGGAGAATAAGTTCCGGGAGGCGCACGCCGACACGGCCTACAACCTCCAGCTCCTCCAGGAGAACCGGCAGGTGGAGGAGCCGCTCAATGCCGGTAGGAAGATCGCACGAAACGCGGACGTGGTGGAGCAGGCGGTGCTGCTCGAGTCCTACCGATCCGCTCGCCAGATCCACCTCAACCGATAGCGGTACCGCCAGCGTCATGTGGAACTAGAGGCCTCCTACAAGGAGTTCGACAAGGCGGCAGACAAGGTGTGGGGGCAAGACCAACGAGGAGGAGGAGGACATCGCCGGCTCCGCCCCAGCCGCGCCCCTCCACCATGACCACGAAGTCACCACGTCTGCGGGCATCGCCAACAGCGAGAAAGAGTAGTGCACAACAGGTCACCGCCACTCGGGGTCCAAATAAGACCACCGCTTCTTCCCTACCGTTGAAGCCAAGCTTGGTGGGTTGAACATTATCGGCCATTTAGCCACTTGGCGGCGACATGGAGGCAGACAACTTCACTTCCCGGGGCTCCGGAGGCGGAGTTGGAGAGCGCCGAGGCGAAACTAGAGAAAGCAATAGTTCTCGGTGAAGGAAATATGCCCTAGAGGCAATAATAAAGTTGTTATTTATATTTCCTTATATCATGATAAATTTTTATTATTCATGCTAGAATTGTATTAACCGGAAACTTGATACATGTGTGAATACGTAGACAAAACAAAGTGTCCCTAGTATGCCTCTACTAGACTAGCTCGTTAATCAAAGATGGTTAAGTTTCCTAACCATAGACATGTGTTGTCATTTGATGAACGGGATCACATCATTAGGATAATGATGTGATGGACAAGACCCATCCGTTAGCTTAGCATAAAGATCGTTAAGTTTTATTTCTATTGCTTTCTTCATGACTTATACATATTCCTCTAACTATGAGATTATGCAACTCCCGAATACCGGAGGAACACCTTGTGTGCTATCAAATGTCACACGTAACTGGGTGATTATAAAGATGCTCTACAGGTGTCTCCGAAGGTGTTTGTTGGGTTGGCATAGATCAAGAAGGATTTGTCACTCCGAGTATCGGAGAGGTATCTCTGGGCCCTCTCGGTAATGCACATCACTATAAGCCTTGCAAGCAATGTGACTAATGAATTAGTTACGGTATGATGCATTACGAAACAAGTAAAGAGACTTGCCGGTAACTAGATTGAACTAGGTATGAGGATACCGACGATCGAATCTCGGGCAAGTAACATACCGATGATAAAGGGAATGATGTATGCTGTTATTGCGGTTTGACCGATAAAGATCTTCGTAGAATATGTAGGAACCAATCATCTAGGTTCCATTGTTGGTTATTGATCGGAGATGTGTCTCGATCATGTCTACATAGTTCTCGAACCCGTAGGGTCCGCACGCTTAACGCTCAATGACGAATTGTATTATGAGCTATGTGTTTTCGTGACCGAGATTGTTCGGAGTCCCGAATGAGATCACGGACATGACGAGGAGTCTCGAAATAGCCGAGAGGTAAAGATTGATATATTGGACGATAGTATTTGGACACCGGAATGGTTTCGGGACGTTTCGGATATTTATCGGAGTACCGAGGGGTTATCGGAACCCCCCAGGGAAAGTAATGGGCCTACATGGGCCATAGGGAAGAGGGAAGGCAGCCCACAAGGGGTGGCCGCGCCCCCCTCCCATAGGGAGTCCGAATTGGACTAGGGGAGGGGGCGCGCCCCCTTTCCTTCTCCTCTTCCCTCTCCCTTCCCTCTTTCCCCCTCCATGAGAAGGAAAAAAAGGGGGGCGAATCCTACTAGGACTGGAGTCCTAGTAGGACTCCCCTCTCCTTGGCGCGCCCCTGGTGGCCGGCCTCCTCCTCTCCCTCCTTTATATACGTGGGCAGGGCACCCCTTGGAGACACACCAATTGTTCCAAGCCGTGTGCGGCGTCTCCCTCCACGGTTTACTCCTCCGGTTATATTCACGTAGTTCTTAGGCGAAGCCCTACGCGGATCACATCACCATCACCGTCACCATGCTGTCGTGCTGACGAAACTCTCCCTTGACCCTCTGCTGGATCATGAGTTCGAGGGACGTCATCGAGCTGAACGTGTGCTGAACTCAGAGGTGTCGTACGTTCGGTACTTGATCTGTTGGATCGCGAAGACGTTCGACTACATCAACCGCGTTAACCTAACGCTTCCGCTTTCGGTCTACGAGGGTACGTGGACACACTCTCCCCCTCTCGTTGCTATGCATCTTCTAGATAGATCTTGCGTGATCGTAGGAATTTTTTTGAAATTACATGCTACGTTCCCCAACACTCGGGGCTCATGGGCGGACACGGGGAACGGGCACCAGCGATCATTAGAGTAGGTATTATACCTCCATAGTCGAACAAGCACCGCTTTTAGTTGAAGTATGTCCAATATATAATGAATTTCGTCGTGCTTATATGAAATCCGTCGTGTTTGCATGAATCTCTTTCGGTTTATATGAAAATCCGGCCGTGTTTGCACGAATTTCGTCGGGTTAGTTTGGATAGTAGTTATGCGGGCAGCGTTGGATGGCTGCCTCTCGCATCCATGTCCGCAGACTGGTCCCCCTGTCCGCGGATGAATGCGGGAGGAAATTTGTGGGTCGCTATTCGAGATGCCCTTAGGCCTTTTTCTGATGAAACTAGTCCTTCCGAATTCAAGTCCCATACTAGACTTATTATTATCTTTCCCAAATGATAAGTGTCACACATGTGGCAGGAGGCACTCCGGCCCTAACATTTTTTACAACTAAAGCTGTCATCCGAAAAGAAAGAAAAATAAACCAAAAAAACTGAAACTTGCCATCCGAAAAGAAGTTGCCATATGCTTGACAACTAAAGTTGCCATCCTCATGTCGCTAAATTTGCCATAAAAACATTCGGAGTTGCCATGTGCTTGTGCCACACGTGTGGCACTTATCAGGGTCCTTATCTTTTTTATTCCTTGGGTTTATGTAAGATTTTTAAATTTTATGTGATGGTCCTTAAGTCTCAATATTTATTGACTGAGTCTCTCGAAGGTGCTGATATACGGTTTTCTAAATCTTAGGTACCTAAATTTTTTCTTTGCATTAGCCAATTTCTGCTTTGCATGAGGCCGAAGGAGGGGACGATGTGAGGAACATCAACGACGAGCATCGGCCACGCCGAGGTCGAACCAGGACCTCATCAGAGCCAGGGATGAGCAGTGTCCCAGGTGGAGGCGAGGAAGAAACTTAACCGAGGGCGGGGTCGTCGAGGTTCCTGTAGATCGGGGGGGTTTAGAAGGATGGTCGGGGCGGCGGCCAGCACGACGGTGGTGGAGAACTGGAGATTGAAGGTAGGGCGGGGTGGCGATATTCGTCGGCCACGAAGGGCGGGGGCATGTGATTAGGGCAGGTTGGGCTGCGGGGGAGGAGGAACCGCCGTGCGCGGATGAGTAAGAAAGAGGAGAAGAAAAGCAATGCGCGTATGACAGCCGTTGGATGTTGATCAGATGGTCGAGAGAAAAAGTGACTGACACTCAGATATATTTTCTGGTACCTACTTTAGGCAGTCCCTATGATATATGTTGTGTGTGCATGCCTTTATAGAGTTGAATGTACGTATGTGTATGTGAATATATGCTTTGGGACTTTTTTTTCTCGCCTACACATAGCTTTGGTCTTATATGACTTTCCTAATTACGGATGTGTTTTCGCATGTGTGTGATTTTTTTTAAAACCCCACCATGTATTAGTTAATTTAAAATGATCATACAATCATTCATTACAAAATTAGCCACGCAGGGCGGTACAGTATTAAAAAGAACCATCGGACCTACTATCAAAACTAAACTTTGCAATCTCATGAGCCACCATATTGGCCATCCTATTAATCTTGAATACTTTATACCATCATCAACTGAGAGATATTCAATGCCTTTTTTTAGGTCTGCCAAAGCTGACCTGTCAAAACACTCCTTTCCAAACACAGAAGCCACAGAAGAACAATTAGTTTCCAAAATGATGGGCTTGTCAAGAGTGGTACAAATACACAGGCCAGATATGGTCGCTCTTGGTTCCGCTTCCTCGACGCTATGGCAAACTCCAATGAAGTCCTAAGAGGAGATGATAACTTGTCCATAATGGTCTCTGACGACCACCCCCACGCTTGCAGCTTTGATGGCCTCCACATAACTTGCGGCGACATTAATCTTGAAAAAACCCAAGGGGAGAGGCTTCCAGGAGATAACATTCCTCTCCATATTAGTGTTTACCTTGGTTTCTTCCTTCACTTTCTTACCTTTGTTGCACACTGCCACCTGCATGTTCGGGCCAATAATTTTGAACAAAACACACATGTTCGCATGTGTGTGAGTTGGTGTCGGCTATGCGCATCATATTTATGTAGAGGCCAGATGAAAATAAATCCTCCCTTTGTTGAAAAAATTATGGAAGGGAGTACATCCTACGGGCTAAGGGCATCTCCAACGCTGACTTGCAAATTTGCTCCGGCATCCGTCCACGGACAAAGGGGACCAGTATGCGGACACTGATGTGGGAAGCGGCCATCCAACACTGCCCGCGTACATTTCAACCACCGTTGGAACTAACCGGGCGAAATTCATGCAAACACGGCGAATTTCATATAAACCGGACGAAATTCATTATATTTCGGACATACATCAACTAAAAGTGGAGCTCGTCCGAGGCCGGAGGTATAATTTTGGACATACTTCTAATCACCTATAGTCTAATGCCGGCCGCGGCGGAACTCCACTCCCACGACATGGCTACCCTCCGTGGCTTTCGCCTCCACAATATCTTCCTTATGTCCGTCTGCGCCGCTCATCGGAGTAGCCATGCTTCAACCGGAGGGGAAGAATGCCTACTCCGCTTCCGTGAAGCCGAGGCGGGGGTCGACGATGGTCTGTGCTGAACTAGGCAAGACACCAGCTGTGTATGACGGCGACGCTGCGGCGGCGGCCAACGTGGGACCCAAGCAGCGGTGGCCTCCCGTGGTATACTTTTCCTTGGTTCGGCGGCGGCTAGGGACATGCGGGCCGGCCCCGCTGGCAGGGCGCGGTTCCGCCCAAGTTTGTGGCGGATGGCGTGGCCGTAGGTGCGGAAGGATCACGACGACACGGCGGCGTCCAATGCATTCACGATGCCAGTGCCACCGTGCTCCTCCGCTTGCGGGCGTGGAACAACTGGCCACTCCTCTGTGAGCTGGCTTGGAGCGGCGAGGTGCTATACCAGGGGCCAACTTGGAGCGGCGGTTTGCTCCTCCGCTTGCCTCGCCTGCAGCCTCACCCATGGTGCTAACGGCCTGGGGCGGCGAGGGAGGTGTAGCAGCGAGTTGCCTAGCTCGTATCAGGCGGGCTCGGTGGGCTACCCAGTCGGCTTTTATGTCGTAGAACTCCTCTTTCTGATCGCCGGATGCCATGGAGAGGGTGCAGAATATGGTGCAAGGAGGAGTAGGGGAGCGGAGGTGTGGTGCGGTTCTTGCCCGACGTCTGGCATCGTTTAAATAGCAGCGAACTCGAGGAGCCAACCGGCGTTGTGTTTAATGCCGGCCGGCTGGCAAACGGACGTGTGGCCAGAGTAGATTTCTCGGCGCACACACAGATTCAATAGAGGCGGCCGGGGCTGTTTGAAGCCGGTTGAATGTCGCGATGAGGCGTGTTCAGCCGGGCGTGCAACGGGCGACGCTCTCTCGACCGACGTGCCACTTCAGTGCCAGCGTCAGTGAGAGTTCTCGTCCGTTCTAGGCCGGCGCGAATGCCGCTCCATGACGGCATGAGTGCGGGCAGCTGGCGCCTGACGGGAACGCAAAGCGAGCGAGGGTTTTTTATGGACCAGGATAGTTAGACGTGGGCGTGACGGCCGTCCGGACACCCGCAAAGTCCTCTAATTTATCTCCGGTTTACAGGAAAATATGCGTCCAGATACCGGTAAAGCCTCCTGGTTATTTGTGTTCAGTTTGCGGTAAAAAGCGCGTCCGCCCGACCGGCAAAACACGTCCGGCCTCCTGCCGCGGCATACGCCACTAGGCACGGATTCGACCAATTGCCTCCCCGAACCTGACCGGTCGCGCATCGTTGCAAATGGACTCCGATTCCACCTATCCCCTCGTCGGACTCCTTCCGCCCCGACCCTTAAATCCCAGGAGCAGCCCTCCCTCCCACGGCGCCCAAACCCGCCAATCTCCTCCGTGACTCGCCTTGTCTCCTCCGCGATTCATCCATGGCAGCGACGCATCGGGTCTCCGCCGTGATCTTCGACCTCGACGGCACCCTCTTGGACACAGGTACGCGGATCCGCTCGCTCTCAAGCTCACGCCGCCGTCCCGTGCCGTTCGATGCTCCGCCTAGTTCGGTCGACGTGTCCTATGCTCGAATAGTTACACAAGGATTTGTTTTTTCTGTTCGTGGCGGGATGTTTGGTCATCTCCTCCAAACCTACGCCCTGCATTCGAAAATCACGATTTGTTGTGCCGAGGCGCTGCCTTTCCAGTAAAGCAGAGTAAAAGTGCAATATGAAAGTAGCTTAAAAAAAGTTCAATATGGAGTTTGTAAAGTGTGGTGTGTCTCTTGGTGCAGAGAGGGCAACAAGGGACGTCCTGAAAGAGTTCCTGGGGACCTACGGGAAGGTCCCAGATGCGGCCAAGGAGGAGAAGCGATTGGGGCAGATGCACAGGGAGTCCACAACCGGGATCATCGCAGACTATGGGTTGCCGATCACCGTCGAGGAGTATTCAGAGGCAATATACCCGCTGTATATCAAAAGGTTTGGTTCGTTTTACTCAGCTGATCATGTGTCAGTCACGATTAACGGAAGCACTGAACTTGGCCTCACTTGTTCTCCAGGTGGCAAAGGGCAAGGCCACTTCCAGGGGTTAACAGGCTTCTCAAGCACCTCCACAAGAACGGAGTACCGCTGGCGCTCGCTTCAAATTCCATCAGGAGAAATATTGATCACAAAATTTTGAAACTAGGAGGTCTGAACCTTTCTTCAATCTACATGGAATAACATGCCACCCCTTTTGGTATTCCACAAGTGCCACTTGGAATGCGGAAAGTAGTTTTTGTTTTACTAAAGGAAAGAATAAGTCCGTCGATATAGTACCAAGTCATTAATCTGATGAAAGAAATTGTGGCTTTGCTTGATCTGTCATGACTATCTTCTGAGTTTCTATGCTCACAGTTTGGGTGTACTAGTCATTGTTAATTCTGATTTTCAGTCATCTGTGCCCTAGACATTCACTTGCACAAACACAAAACTTATAGCAGTAATGGAATTTTTATGAAGTGCTAGATTTATTTATGTTATGAATTGTATGCTGATTTGTTAATTTTTTTACTTGTTTTCCAGAACTGAAAGACTGCTTTTCGGTGGTTCTTGGTGGTGATCAGGTCCCTCATGGAAAACCTTGCCCTGACATGTGCGTACTTCAAAATTTTACCAAATGTTTGTTGCACGTTTCTGCAGCGATTAGCATGTACAAACTGCAATATTTCCATGCAACATCACACGGTGTAACTTGCAGCGAAATTACCTGTGTGTCCCAGGAACATTCACGTATAATGTCATCTTATCTGACCATATAAGATAACCAATTTTGGTGAAAACATTATTTAAAGCATCTTTAGCTTTGTGCATAACATTGCTGATTATGTGTCATCAATGCTTTTGTAGATTTCTGGAGGCCGCAAAGAGGCTTGGTGTAAATCCGTCGTCATGTTTGGTCATAGAAGATTCTCTGTAAGTATAGCAAACACTACTCCCGTACAGGCTTTTTCCCCCCAATGATGGTTAGTTTTCCTTTTGAAAGGGAAATGGAAGAAGTTTAGGTTTCATACGAGATTTAGCTTATCCGACAACAGACAACTTGTTAGAATGTGCATCATAGTATAGATAGCAGCCTTAAATAGCCGAACATAGACATAGTAGCGATATAGTTGCGCTAAGAAAACCAAATTTAGAAACTAGTGCTTATATGCTTTTTATTTTATTTTTCAAATGCGTTTTCTAAGTGTTGACACCCAAGACAATTGCACTTTACAGTATAGTACCATGCCAAATTTCTGCACTCATGGAGATATTAACGTTGCTTTTGTTAAAAGATAATACCTGTTTTGTATTTAATTGAACTTACTGCTTTGCTGGCAAAATGTTCTCAGTGTTGGAGTTCAGGCTGCCAAGGCTTCAGGGGCGAAGGTAGTTGCTGTTCCATCACTGCAAAGTCAAAGGCATTGTTACTCAATTGCTGATCTCATCCTCTATTCACTGCTAGACTTCCATCCTGAGTTGTGGGGTCTTCCCCCATTTGAAGATCGTAATTCTTTCTCCATTAACCACCAGCTTCATTTTTGTTGATTTATTTCAATTATTTAAGTCTGCTGGCTGCCATTTATGTTGCAGGCATCCAAGGTGCTTTGGCCATGGAACCATTACTCTCAAATGCTCAGATAGGTGACGCGGTACAAAACAGTACTCTTACACTTATAGCAGGTCGGATACCTTCCTATGTTCTTCTAATATGTCAACAGCTGATAATATTACACTTCTTAGCACATAGTGGTTTGCAAAATACTGTAACAGCACATTTTTTAACACAAAACAGTTTTTGCAACAGGTGAGTGCACCTACGACTCTATTCCTGATCAAATATCAGGAATTTTCTTTGGTTGGACCAAGTCAGAAACTTCTGGAGTCTTTAAAGCGGTGGTCAGCACTGGGTGGGATCTTTCACCGGGAAAATTTGAAAGAGTGATGGTTGGTATTTTAAACTTAGTCTTATCTCTTGGCTATTCTGCACCTTTAAGATGTGTTAATTGCCCATTGTCATTTACAAATTTAAAGGGTTGTGTTTTCTGGGAGTTCTGTTGCTGTAGGTTAACACATGCAAAATACTCCAGACTTTGCTAACTGCTGTGGCATTATTGCCAAAGAATTGTAAAAGGAAATAATTTGCCAGCCTTGATCTGTGGTTGTCCTTTTCAGCACATATGCTTTCTTGATTCTCATTACAAGGCCAAAACAGAGGATCACTTGGAGCTTTTATTAATTGGCTACATCCGGAAGCTCCAAAGCTCGGTAATGACCTTATCATGTAAATAAATACAAATTCATGAAGTTGACACTTTGTATTCAGCTATGTATTTTATTTCTTCATTTACATTCCATTTGGTACTCTACTATGGACCCTCTCCGCCATGCAACGCAGAACTCCGCTAGACACAACCAAGCATATATAATGACAACTTTGTCATATGACCATTGTCAAAACCTTGAATGCAAGTCCAAACATGATTATAACCTTTGTTGCAGGAAAATATATCTCAAGCAATGAACATAACTGATGAAGACCAGGCCACTGCAAGAGATGCACTAGACCTCCCAGCTTTCTCTGAATATGCAAAGACAAGGAGTGCATTGGACCTCCCAGCCTTACCTGAATATGCAGAGCCACGAAACGGCCTTCTTCTTGCCTGACGCCTGACGTGCCACTACAAGCTATCTGATATTATTGACAAGATTGCGGGTATCGCTTATTTTCCTTAAAGACATGTAGGGATTGCTGGGAGAGTTGTAAGAGCTGCCTGGAATGAAGCTTGCTTCGCATTCATGAAGGTGGAATCTCTCGATATTCTCAATTTCTTGGTATCTTTTGACAGACTCACATCAGAAGATACACTGTAATATTTTATCTATCATTGTGTGTGCCTTGTCGTGCGGATAAAATGTGTACAGACAATGAAGTGGGGGTAGAAAAAGATTATTTACGGGCTGATAGTTTAAAGCATTTGTCATGTTTACTCTTGGAAGGAGCTCATTTTGTGCCTGCATATGCTCACGGCCATAACCGATGTGGCAGGATGAGAAATGCAGGGAAGCAGCAGGGATGTTCCATGTCCATCCTGAAGACCTGAACATCCAGAATGCTACTCCCTCTGTTCACAAATATAAAGATGTTTGGGTTATTTCAATATAGCTACATACGGACACACTAAAACGTGTGTATATACATTTGATTCAGGAGAAAGTTAGAACATCTTATATTTGTGGAAGGATGCAGTAATGTATATCAAAAAAAGTATGCTCTGCTTGTTTCAAAAAAAAAGTATGCTCTGTCAAATAACGTTCCAAGAGAGAGACATGTTCTTGCACATCAGCTAAAGTACTCATGTAAGTATACATGTACAAAAGTTATTCTTTGTATGAAACGCGATCGAGCAGCCGGCTATTTTCGGAAGCATTTGGAAACTCCAAAACGCGTGAATGATCTTTTGCCAAAAACAGCACGACGTAACGTATTTTCTTCTTAATAAAGCTAGCTATAATGATCTTCCCTCAAAAGAATTAAAATAGCAAGACGTATATGGTCCCCACCTCATCTCGGATCATCTTTGGCTGAACAAAAGACTTGCTCCGGCCTCCAGACTTATCATGCCTTCTTCCGCTCCCTTTTTCCTCACAAGTTTGACGACAGAGAAAAACAATTCAATCTTGGGTGTGCGTAAAACAAGCAAACAAAATTCCAGTAAACTAACACAGTTCATATACATGCCCAAACTGTTGACTTCCTCGTTGCCAAGATGAAAATTTCAAGGAGAAAAGAGGTTAGCGGGCAATTAACCTCATTCCGACACGCAATTTTGTAGGAACAAAAGAGGCATACTTGTCAAAACAAAAATAACAGAAGCAACTCACGACATTTAGGCAATTCTGGTCACAAAAGATGGGCAATGTGTAACGAGGTCTGAGGCAAATACATGTTAAAATAGAAGCAACTAGATCATCATGGGTGCTATGTAGCAAGAAAATAGGAGATCGAGGCAACTTTGACTTAAAAAAAAACTTTGACTTGAAGTTGTGGCAACTCTTCGCTGTCCACCAGCAACAACACACGAACCAAACTAGCAAGGATCTCGGGAGCAACTAGTTGACTGTTGACGAGCGCTCCTTCAGGAGCCTCACAACAATCAGCGTCACTTGGCGCGGTCTCAGTCGCCCGCCACGTGTCGCGCTCCAGACGGTCCCTCTGGATTTTTTTATTTTTTCACACGCATTTTTGGCTTTTTAAACGGGTTTTTTCTGGGTTTTTCGACGTTTCGGTTTTTCACCGGTCTTCCTTAGCTTTTGGATAAAAAAATCCGAAAAAAAATTTACGCAAAAAAACGTGTTTTCTTTCTTTTTTTTCTTTCGTGAGAGTCACGGTTTTGCTTCCGCGAGAGGCACGCTTTTGCTTTCACCAAAGTCACGACCGTGCCTCTTGGAAACGAAAAAAAACACGTTTTCTGTTTTTTTCCTTCCGCGAGAGGCACGGTTTTGCTTTGGCGAGAGTCACGGCCGTGCCTCTCGAAAACAAAAAAAAACGTGTTTTGTATTTTTTTTTCCTTTCGTGAGAAGTATGGTTTTGCTTCCGCGATAGGCACGGCCGTGCCTCTCGGAAACGAAAAAAATGTGTTTTTTGTTTTTTTTCCTTTCACGAGAGGCACGGTTTTGCTTTCGCGAGAGACACAGCCGTGCCTCCTCGGAAACCAAAAAAATGTGTTTTCTCTTCTTTTCTTTCCTTCCGCGGAAGGCACGGTTTTGCTTTTGCGAGAGGCACGGTTGTGATTTCACGAGAGACACGGGCGTGCCTCTTTCGGAAAGGAAAAAACCCGTGCTCCCGGTTTGGTTCTTTCGTCCGTTTTTTTCGTGAAAAAAAGTTTGTCAAAACCTATCAACATGGGATCTAGTTTTGAAGATCTTGGCGCGAGGAATCCAACGGTGAAATTAGTTCTAAATTTGGACGCACAGTTTAAGAGATAAAACGTTTTGAATAAACGGATCAATGAAAAAAGGGAAAACTCCCAGGTTGCGACAAGTGACGCACATACAGCGCATTACTTATCACAACCTAGAAAGGTGGAAATGATCTTTGTAATGAGTACTCCTCAATTAGTATGATTTTCGAAGGATCTCCCCATGATGCTCACTCATGCAAAAAAAAGGACTCATGGACAGAATCAGCTGGGCCCCGAGCAACCGGGTGTGCGGCAATGTCTCGCTCACTACAAGACAGTAGCCGGCCTCGCCTTTGGGAGCCGGTCAGCGGCCATGCACATTTTTTTCTACTTTTGTTTATAATTTGATTAAATGTTCCTGATTAAATTTAAAAAATTCAAAACAAATTTTTATAGATATATATTAGAAAACTGAAATTTGATCAATTTTTTTAAAAATCCATGATTTTTTAAAACCTTAACGCAGTGAACAAAAATTTGTTGCCATAATTTTAAAAAATATTGATACAGTTCAAAAATGTTTATAACAAAAAAATATTCATGTGTTTCAAGAAAATATGCATAGCATTATAAAAATTGTTAATGTGTATAGAAAAATGTTCCAAGTATATAAAGCAAATGTACAACGTGCATAAAAAAAGTTACACATTAAAAAATAATAATCATGTACTTTAAAAAAATAAACGTGTCTAAAACATATTACTGATGTATACCAAAAATATAAAAATACATGAAAAAATAGGCATCAAAATATATATTTTAAAAAGATTAAATATGCATAAATAATTATTCTTGATGCATCGAAAAAATTATAACATGTATGAAAAATGTAAACATTAAAATGTATACTGAAAAATGTTTATCAGGTATTTATTTACTTTTATGTGTACAATTTGTTTCCTGGTGTATACGAAAAATATACATTATGCGTAAAGAAAGTTGACATTAATATATATTTTAAAATTGGTACTAGTGTATTTAAAAATATTAAATATGTATACAAAAAGTGTAAAACATGCATGAAATAAATAGACATGAAAGCATATATTTGAATAAAAATTTAATTATGTATTTGGTAAATATTATAACTATATAAAAATATTCTTGATGCATATGAAAAATTTGTATGAAAAAAGTAGACACTAAAACAAATATTTAAAAGATATTAAATGTACTTAAAAAATGTTAAATATGTATTAAAAATGTCCCTAATGCATACTAAAAATGTACATTGTGCACGTAAAAAAGTAGACACGTGGCAAAAAAAATTGAATTCTTTTGAAAAAACTGGTGAAAACCGGTAAGATAAAAACCCTGACAAAAGAACGATGTAATTCTGAAAGATCGTGGATGTCGCCTAGAGGGGGGAGGGGTGAATAGGCGCTTTAAAATAATTACGATTTAGGCCCGAACAAATGGGGAATAAAACTAGCGTTTAATTTGTCAAGCACAAAACCTAAAACAATTAGGCTCACCTATGTGCAGAAACAACGTATGCTAGGCAAGATACACAACTAAGTGATAGCAAGATATATAATATGAAACACTATGGCTACCACAAAGTAAAATGCATAAGTAAAGCGTACTGGTAAGAGATCACCGAGGCACGCAAAGACGATGATGTATCCAAAGTTCACACCCTTACGGATGCTAATCTCTATTTGGAGCGGTGTGGAGGCACAATGCTCCCCCAAAATGCCACTAGGGCCACCGTAATCTCCCCACGCCCTAGCACAATGCAAGATGTGTGATTCCACTAAGGGGCCCTTGAGGGTGGTCACCGAACCCGTACAATTGACAACCCTTGGGGACGGTCATCGTTACCCGTACAAATTGCTCGAGGCAATCTCCACAACTCAATTGGAGACCCCAAGGCTTGCCCGGAGTTTTCCACCACAATGATTAGCTCCACGACACCACCAACCGTCTACGGCGCCCAAGCACCTAAGAGGAACAAGTTCTAGGGTACCAAGCACCCAAGAGTTATAAGCTACTCAAACTTCACTTCCACGTATCACCGTGGAGAACTCAAACCTATGCACCAAATGCAATGGCAAGGGCACACGGAGTGCCCAAGTCCTTATCTCCCAAATCCCACCACAACAACTAATGCTATGGAGGAAAATGAGAGGAAGAACAAAGAGAAGAACACAAAGAACTCCAAGTCTATATCCAAAGGGGTTCCCCTCACTTAGAGGGGAAAGTGATTGGTGGAAATGTGGATCTAGATCTCCTATCTCTTTTCCCTAAAAAACTAGCAAGAATCATTGGAGGGATTCAGAGATAGCAAGCTCGAAGAAGGTCTATAATGGGGGGCAAACACGAGCTCAAAGGATAAGAACCATTGGGGAAGAAGACCCCTTAAATAGCCCCCCCCCAAATCCAGCTGTTATGTGCACTAGACACGCACAAGCGGTACTACCACTCCTGGGAGTGATACTACCGCTTAGCTAGGTCAACGCATCCCAATGAGAACAAAATACAAGAGCGGTAGTTCTACTAGAGAGGTATTACCGCACTACTACCGGCTAAAGTGGTACTACCGCTCTACTACTGCTCTATCACTGCTCAAGCAGACTGGGCAACAGAAGCACAAAAAAGCGGTCCTTCCGCTTCTTTCTATCGCTTAGAGCAGTACTGTCCCTCTACTACCGCTTAAAGCTGAAAATTGTCCAAGCAAGACAAAAGGATGCTCCAATACTAAAACTGCTATAACTACTGCAAATGGACTCCGAAATCAGCAAACTCAAGCTTGTTGGGTAGATGACAAAGAGCACTATCCAACAGCGACGTGATAAAGTAAGAATTGGTAGTAGAAAAATGCCAATGATATAGAGGTGTGAAACCTCCATCAATGAAGAACCGGCAAAAAATCCAACATCGAAAACGCAAAAGATGAAGCACGTGAAATCCGTTTTCGATGAACTCTAGCTTGTCATGAAGATGACCACAAGCTCCAAAAACTCACACAGAGAAAAACCAACAAAGATGATGCAACAAAGCAATAGTTTGAGCTCTCTACGAACGATATGATCAAGCTACGAGAGGGGAGAGTATGTCTATGTACCCTCGTACCGTTTAGCGGAAGCGTTTATCAATGCGGTTGATGTAGTCGTACACCTTCACGATTCGCCCGATCAAGTACCGAACGTACGCCACCTTCGCGTTCAGCACACGTTCAGCTCGATGACGTCCTCGCCTTCTTGATCCAGCAAGATGGTCGAAGTAGTAGATGAGTTCCGGCAGCACGACGGCATGGTGATGGTGGTGGTGCAACTATCTCTGTAGGGCTTCGTCGAGCACTACGAAAGTTATGACCGAGGATGAACTAGAGGGAGAGAGGAGCCGTACACGGCTTGGGAATCATGGTGTGTGTTGCCCCTCTCCCTCCTCTCATATATATAGGTGGAGGGGGGAGAGGAGGAAGCCCTAGGGCGCCCCCAAAGGGCCGGCGACCAGCCCTAGGACCTGCCTAGCCGCCCCCCTTCCATATATGGACATGGGGTAAAAGAAAGGGGGGTTGGCTGCCTTAGGGCGCCTCCCCCTTCCTTCCCTCCATCCTTGGTGCGCGGGCAGGGGGTGGAGGGGCCCGCCAGCCCCCTTGTGGGCTGGTGTGCTTCCCCCTTTGGCCCATAAGGCCCACCACTTACTGGTGGCCTCCCGGAACTCCTTCCGACACTTCGATAAATACCCGGTAGTTTTTGGAACCTTTCCCGCGACCGAATAACATCGTCCTATATATCAATCTTTACCTCCGGACCATTCTAGAGCTCCTCGTCATGTCCGTGATCTCATCTGGGACTCCAAATAACATTCGGTCACCAACTCACATAACTCATATAGTACTATATCGTCAACAAATGTTAAGTGTGCGGACCCTACGAGTTCGATAATGATGTAGACATGACCGAGACACTTCTCCGGTCAATAACCAATAGCGGGACCTGAATGCCCATATTGGTTCCTACATATTCTACGAAGATCTTTATCGGTCGAACCTTTATGACAACGCACGTAATTCCCTTTGTCTGTTGGTATGTTACTTGCCCGGGATTCGACCGTCGGTATCTTCATACCTAGCTCAATCTCATTACCGGCAAGTCTCTTTACTCGTTCTGTAATACATCATCTTGTAACTAACTCCTTAGTTACTTTGCTTGCGAGCTTCTTGTGATGTTGTATTACCGAGAGGGCCCAGAGATACCTCTCCGACATACAGAGTGACAAATCGCAATCTGGATTCACGCCAACTCAACAGACACCTTTGGAGATACCTGTAGAGCATCTTTATGATCACCCAGTTACGTTGTGATGTTCGATAGCACACAAAGTATTCCTCCGGTATCCGGGAGTTGCATGATCTCATGGTCGAAGAAATATGTATTTGACATTAAGAAAGCAGTAGCAATAAACCGAACGATCATATGCTAAGCTAACGGATGGGTCTTGTCCATCCCATCATTCTCCTAATGATGTGATCTCATTATCAAGTGACAACACATGTCTATGGTTAGGAAACCTTAACCATCTTTTGGTCAATGAGCTAGTCTAGTAGAGGCTCACTAGGGACACGGTATTTGTTTATGTATCCACACATGTATTTAAGTTTCTGGTCAATACAATTCTAGCATGAATAATAAACCTTTATCATGAATAAGGAAATATAATAATAACAACTTTATTATTGCCTCTAGGGAATATTTCCATCAGTCTCCCAGTTGCACTAGACTCAGTAATGTAGTTCACATCACCATGTGACTAACACCAAAGAGTTTACTAGAGTCAATAATCTAGTTCACGTTGCCATGTGATTAACACCCAAAGAGTACTAAGGTGTGATCATGTTTTGCTTGTGAGAGAGGTTTAGTCAACGGGTCTGCCATATTCACATCCGTATGTATTTTGCAAATTTCTATGTCTACAATGCTCTACATGGAGCTACCTAGCTAATTGCTCCCACTTTCAATACGTATCCAGATTGAGACTCAGAGTCACCCGAATCAGTGTCAAAGCTTGCATCGACGTAACCCTTTACAATGAACTCTTTATCACCTCATAACCGAGAAACATTTCCTTAGTCCTCTTTAGGTACCTAAGGATAATTTTGACCGCTGTCCAGTGATCCACTCCTGGATCACTATTGTACCCCCTTGCCAAACTCATGGCAAGGCACACAATAGGTATGGTACACAATATGGCATACTTTATAGAACCTATAGCTAAGGCATAAGGAATGACTTTCATTCTGTAACATCCCAAAATTTGGGATGTTATACATAGATCATCATTGCATATCATATTTTATTGCATTTTGTCAAATCCTCGATAAATCCTAAGCAACTCAAGGACCCTCGGAGAGAGTTGGGGATTTTCTCAAATTTTCATATTTGATTTTTCATCAAATAATAAGACGAGGATTTGGTTTTAATTATTTTTCTCTTCGGAAAAATATTTCATTAAACAAAATAAATGAGAGGAGAAAATATGACTTCTCCAAAACAATTGAAATACTGGAGGAAAAATGTTAAAATCATTTATTGGATTTTATTCGGATTTTATTTGCAATTTTAATTGCATTAAAAATATTGCATATTTTCAAAAATTTATTTTGTGTTAAAAAAATGTTCACCCTATTCTAGATTTTCTAACTAGACAGGGAAAATTTGTTTTATCTTTTTTGGATTTTTATTTATTTTTCTACGAATTATTTTCCGCGGAACGTATTTAAAAACAAAATGCGCAGCGCCCGACTGGGCCGAGGCCCAGCCGAGCCGCCGGCCCGCCCGCGGGATCTCCTCCCCGCGCACGACGCCCGCCGTCGCCGGAGACCGCCAT
>NC_057802.1:407588353-407595802 GCF_018294505.1 Triticum aestivum | reverse complement strand
CGAGCCCCGCCGCCCCTCGCCGGAGTCGCCGGAGCCCCGCCGGAGCCCGTCCCCGAAGTAGCCGCACCTCGCCTCGTTTGCCGGTTTTTGTTAAAAAAAAGTTCGTTTTAAAAAAAAACCTAGATCGTTTTTTTTTGGTTTTGTTATTTTGTGAGCGTTCACCGACTCGTTCGTTTTAACGAACGCGTTCGTCGGATTTTCTCTGTTAACGAACGTCCGTTCTTTAACCGTTCGTCCGTTTTTCTTTTTCGTCGGATTTTTACTGATTTTCTCAGATTCGATTTCTGATCGAATCTTCGTTTCTGTTTAACTTCTCGCTCGTTTATCGGAATCAGGCGATTCAAGCGCCTAGAGTTTCGTCTCGAAATTCTCTTTCCGTTTAACCTACTCAAACAAGTTTTTGCTACTGTAAAATTTGACCTACATCCAGATTAGTAAACGAAGCTTGTTTCTTTCACCGTTTGATTTTCGTTGCTTCGTTCGAGTTGATTCTTTTTGCAAACCGGAGTTCTTAAGTTGAAATTTCTGGTTGGATCTTTCATTCGAGTTTTACCTGTGCATTAGATGAGTACTGATTGTTTGCTTGTTTGTTTGCGATAGAGTACCCGGAGTGTGCCGCTTGTTACTTCGAATCGCTAGGTTTTGCGGATCATCAGCAAGGCAAGTAACACTTTGATCATACCTTCCATACCCAGTTTTATTGCATTAGATCTATTCCTCAAACATTGCATGATTAGGATCTAATTAAATTGTGGGTACTGGGAAGTAGTTGAGGTAGTACCTATTACCTGTTTTCTTATCAAACCCTTAGGAGTTACTTCTATGTTGCTATTATATTGCCATGCTATGCTCGTAGACGTGGATTTGGGTTTGAGAGATATTCATGACAGATGTGAGATTGTTAATAATGGTTTACCTAAGGTGGCAACTAAAACTCATATCTGGGTGGATTGAGGCACCTGAAGAATCCAGTGTTGTCTGTTTGTATAAGGACCGCCACCCAGGCTCAAAGGGATCATAAGATTATTCATGCTAGAAACTTCCGTGTGCAGCCACAAGCTATTATGGGCTCTAGCATAGTTGAGTAGGTTACATGATCTCTTGAAGAGGTGGGCTAGCAGATATAGGGGAAAGTAGGTGTACCGGTCCATCCAGAGTAAAGAGTGATTGTTCCTGAAAGACTGTGTCTCGGTCATCCGTTTCTCAAACATCATGCAGTGCGAGAATCAAGCGGAGGCGATCGAGTCTTGTGGGGAAAAGTGCGCAAACCTCTGCAGAGTGTACAAACTAATCATGATTAGCCGTGTCCGCGGTTATGGACAACTTGAGTATCTAGTACCTGGATTATCATTTGAATCTCATCACCATGTTACTTTTAATTAATTTTGTGGGTTATGATGACACTTAATTGGGATTGAGTTGGAGGTACCTTCTCAATGTTTAACAACCACCATGATCGTTAAATAAAATTTATTTCTTTGAAGTAGGGAAAAATTGGCTTTTCGCAAAACTGTAACCATAGAGCTTTCCACCAGCCATAAATGCATGTAGTATAGCATTATTATTGTTCATTATTCTCTATGTGTTACTTTGCCAGCATATTCTATGTGCTGACCCGTTTTCGGGCTGCAACATTTCATGTTGCAGACTTTTCAGACGACGAGTAAGGTGCCTTAGATCGTGGTCTTATACTCAGTGATGCCGCTGGAGTTGATGGACTCACTTATCTTCCAAGTCTTCCGCTGTTATCGTATTTAGATGGCCTTAAGCCATATTTATCATACTTAATCTCTTTGGAGATATTCGATGTAATAAGTGTGTGATTGCTACTCTGTTATAAATCCTCCATTTGTACTGTGCGTGTCAGCATTACTGATCCCGGGATGACACTGGTGCACAACAGCACAGACCATTTGAGGTCTGGTCGCTACAAAGTTGGTATCAGAGCACACGCTGACTGTAGGACACGACCACTAAGCTTAAGCCCTAGAAAGCTTCTCTCTTCTCATTTCTGACCCCTCTCCTTTTTCTACTCTTTTAGGAATGGCGGATACAAGGAGCAAGTTCATGCAACCAGATGAAGACACGCCTTTTGGTCGACACTTGAAGGAAGTCACTAAGTATTTGAACATAGGAATACCAAGCATCACCGGAACCTACAACGCCACATTACCCGAAGAGGAGAGCTGGAAGATTCAAGTTCACATTCCAGGAAGGACGTTTGTGCCAGTTACTGAACCCATAAGATTGGTTTTCGAAGCACCTACCTGGAGTTTAGGGAAGAGCATGGCCGCACACATCGCTATGGGACGCATTGGAGAAGTCTACCACCAGGAGCTTAAGGATACAATTCATCAGATTTGTGGACGCCGAGATGCCCAATGGGAGATGATCAGAACCAAGAAGGATGGATCAATCGCAGCTTTCATCCAGGAGCAAAACCAACATATTCGTCGCCAGGAGAACCAGATGTGAACGGACAAGGAAGAACTGAAGAAGGCATTGACGAAGATCAAGGAGCTGGAAGAAGAACTCAAGGCTACACGCGAGGATTATATGGAGGAAATCATCGCACTAGTAGGGAAGAATGACGACCTGGAGAAGAATATTGGAGTATTCATGGGAAATCCAGTGCCAAAAGCAGAAGTTGACAAATGCACTTGTCCGGATAACTACATCATCATCGACGACACCGACTCAGAACCAAGTGAAGATGACTGGGTTGACGAAGCTGGAGCAGACATCATGGAGTCTTCAACGGATCAGAATTTTTAGTAGACCACCATATCAGTAGTAGTTTTCCCCCATTTAATAGTATAGTTCAAGCACTTTGTAATGCTAGTTAGATCGATTGTTTTGCCTTGTTTGAATTGATTAAGTGATATTGATTGTATTTGCCTCATGAGCATATGGGTAGTGTTTTCTCTCTAGACCTCATTCTATTCTTAACTCTCATCTTTTCTAAACCTATCAGATGCCTCCGAGACGCGACACTGGATTTGTTTTCCCACCGGAGATCACCCAGTTGACTCAGCAACAGAATGCCCTGATGCAAGTGTTAGTGCAGAACCAAGGCAACAACAACAACAACCCACCGCCACCACCACCTGTTGATCACCTAGCCCGTTTCTTGAGGCTAAACCCGCCGGTGTTTTCCAGTAGCACCGAGCCGATTGTTGCAGATGATTGGCTCCGCAAAGTTGGAAGGGAGTTGACCACTGCAGGATGCACAGATGCGGAAAGAGTGCGTTTTGCCGCACATCGGCTTGATGGACCCGCAGCATCATGGTGGGAGAATTATACAGCCACGCACCCCATTGACACTGTCACATGGGACCAGTTTCAGCAAGCTTTCCGTACCGCACATGTTTCAGCAGGAGCTATGGCTATGAAGAAGCGTGAGTTTCGCAACCTACGCCAAGGAGGACGCACCGTAGGCCAGTATGTGGACGATTTCAGTAAGTTAGCACGTTATGCACCAGATGACGTTGCTACAGATGCAGCCAAGCAGGAGAAATTTTTGGAAGGACTGAATGATGAACTGAGTATGCAGTTGATGGTAGCAACCTTCAACAACTACCAGGAGCTGGTAGATAGAGCTCTCATGATTGAAGGGAAGCAACAGCAGATTGAAAATCGTAAGAGGAAGTATGGACAAGGGAAGTACAATTCTGGAGCTCAACAGAAGCCACGATTTGCCCCGAAACTGGGAGGACAGTTTCAGCATACCCATGGAGGAGGTAGTTCGCACAACCATAATGGCTCCAAGAATGGTAATGGGAATGGAGGAAGCAACGGACAGAACCGTACCAACCCATCTACCCCAACCAAGAGGGATCTAAGTCACATTACTTGCTTCAAGTGCCAGAAGACTGGACACTATGCAACTGATTGTCCTGAAGCCCAAAATGGAAATGGCAATGGAAGCTCTGGGAAGAAGCCGAACCCGTTCAACAAAGGACATGTGAACCACGTGAGCGTGGAGGAGGTTGAAGCTCAGCCTGATGCAGTAATAGGTAAGTTTTTGGTTAAGTCATTTACTGCAACCGTTCTTTTCGATACTGGTGCATAGCATTCATACATATCAAGGGGATTTGTGAATAAGTTTAAGATGTCCACCCAAGTTCTCAAAACCCCTATGTTAGTAACCTCGCCAGGAGCAGAGTATATGGCCAGCCAAGGATGTTTTCAGATACCATTGGCCATTGGAAGGCATGTTTTCCCCTCAGACCTAATAGTTTTGGAGTCGCAAGGTTTGGATGTGATTTTGGGAATGGATTGGCTATCGTTGTATGGAGGAAACATCGATTGTGCCAGCAAGACGATTTTGCTTACCACCCCAGAAGGAAAAAGGATCAAGTATGTATCCCGGCATATGCCGAAGAGGACTCAAGTAAATTCCTTATCAGGAGTTGTACAGGAGGAAGTACCAGTGGTGAAGGATTATCCGGATATATTTCCAGAAGAGTTGCCAGGCATGCCACCAGATAGAGACATTGAGTTCTTGATTGAACTTTTGCCAGGCACAGGGCCAATATCTAAGAGACCGTACAGGATGCCCGCAAAGGATTTGGAGGAAATTAAGAAGCAGATCAAGGAGTTACTGGATAAAGGCTATATTCGCCCAAGTTCGTCACCTTGGGGATCACCAGTACTTCTAGTGGAGAAGAAAGATGGATCGCTGAGGATGGTTGTTGATTACCGAGGATTGAATGAAGTGACCATCAAAAACAAGTACCCACTGCCGATGATCAATGATTTGTTTGACCGCCTACAAGGAGCTAAAGTATTTTCCAAGATCGATCTACGATCAGGATACCATCAGTTAAAGATTCGAGAGCAGGATATACCTAAGACGGCTTTTACCACCAGATATGGATTGTATGAGTATACCGTTATGTCATTTGGTCTGACTAATGCACCTGCCTATTTCATGAACCTGATGAACAAAGTGTTTATGGAGTTTTTGGATAAGTTCGTCGTGGTGTTCATTGACGATATTTTAGTCTTTTCCAAGAATGAGGAAGAGCATGAGGAGCATTTGCGATTGGTACTTGAGAAGCTCAGAGAACATCAGTTATACGCCAAGTTCAGCAAGTGTGAATTTTGGCTGAAGGAAGTTGGATTCCTTGGACATGTTATTTCTGGAGAAGGAATAGCAGTAGACCCTGCCAAGGTTGATACAGTGACAAGTTGGGAATCACCCACGACAGTTGGAGAAATCCGGAGTTTTCTTGGACTTGCAGGATACTACCGGAGATTCATCGAGAATTTCTCGAAGATTGCTAAGCCCATGACTGAGCTATTGAAGAAGGACACCAAATTCAATTGGACTGAGGAATGTGAAGCTAGTTTCCAAGAGTTGAAGAAACGATTGGTTACATCACCAGTGTTGATTCTGCCAGATCAACGCAAGGATTATGAAGTTTATTGCGACGCTTCTCGTCGAGGACTTGGAGCAGTGCTTATGCAGGAAGGAAGAGTTGTGTCATATGCTTCACGACAACTTAAACCCCATGAGAAGAATTATGCTACGCATGATTTGGAGTTAGCAGCCGTGGTGCATGCATTGAAGACATGGAGACATTTTCTCATCTGAAACCATTGTGAGGTGTACACGGATCACAAGAGTTTGAAGTATATTTTCACGCAGAAGGAGTTAAATCTCAGACAGAGGAGATGGTTGGAGCTCATTAAGGATTATGATATGAGATTGCATTATCACCCAGGAGAGGCTAACGTAGTAGCAGACGCGTTGAGCCGCAAGAGTCATGTCAACACCCTCATGACAGGAGAGCTACCTCAGGAGTTAGCCGAGGACCTTCGCGAGCTATGTTTGGAGATAGTCCCAAGAGGCTATTTAGCGACATTGGAGATTCAGTCTACCTTGATGGAAAGGATCAGAGAAGCTCAGAAGACAGACAAGGAGATTGAAGAGATAAAGGAGAAGATGAGCAAAGGAAAAGCCAAGGGATTTCGTGAGGATGAGCACGATACCTTATGGTTTGAGGACCGAGTATATGTGCCAAATGATCCGGAGATCAGGAAGTTGATTTTGCAAGAAGCCCATGATTCACCGTACTCGATTCACCCAGGGAATACCAAGATGTATTTGGATCTGAAGAATACTTTCTGGTGGACCGGAATGAAGAAGGATATTGCAGAGTATGTAGCAGTTTGTGATGTGTGTCAGAGAGTGAAGGCAGAGCATCAAAAGCCAGCAGGATTGCTACAACCATTGCCGATACCCAAATGGAAGTGGGATAAAATAGGCATGGATTTTATCACAGGATTACCCAGGACTCGTTCAGGCTATGACTCAATATGGGTTGTAGTCGACCGTTTGATGAAAGTGGCTCATTTCATTCCAGTGAAGACCACTTACACCAGTACTAAGTTGGCAAAGATATACATGACTAGGATCGTATGTTTGCATGGAGTTCCGAGGACCATTGTATCAGACAGAGGAACCCAATTTACCTCGAAGTTTTGGAAGCAGTTACATGAAACATTGGGAACCAGGCTGGAATTTAGTATAGCTTTTCACCCACAGACAGATGGACAGACCGAGAGAGGCAACCAGATTTTGGAGGACATGTTGAGAGCTTGTGCACTAGATTATGGATCTAGTTGGGACGACAATTTGCCATATGCGGAATTTTCGTATAACAACAGTTATCAAACCAGTTTGAAGATGGCCCCTTTCGAAGCTTTGTACGGAAGGAGGTGTAGAACACCGTTGTTATGGGACGAAGTTGGAGACCGTCAGTTGTTTGGACCAGATTTGATTAAGGAGTCTGAACAGAAAGTGAGGTTGATTCGCGATAGACTCAAGGTAGCCCAATCCAGGCAGAAGAGTTATGCTGATTCTAAACGAAAGGAGACAGTTCACGAAGTCGGAGACCGAGTTTATCTTCGAGTATCACCACTTCGAGGAGTGAAGCGCTTTGGAGTTAAGGGAAAGTTAGCGCCCCGTTTTATCGGACCATACAGAGTTGTGGAACGTATGGGAGAGGTTGCCTACAAGCTGGAATTGCCCGAAGGATTGTCTGGAGTTCATGATGTATTTCACGTTTCCCAGTTGAAGAAGTGCCACGCAGAGATGGCTGAGATACCACTGAGAGATACTGTGCCATTGGAAGCGATTCAGCTGGAAAGTGATTTGACCTATGAGGAGAAACCAGTTAAGATTCTTGAGTATGCCAGCCGAGTTACCCGCAGTAAGGTTATCAAGTTTTGCAAAGTCCAGTGGAGTCACCACACGGAAGATGAAGCCACCTGGGAGCGAGAGGAAGATCTACGGAAGGACCACTCCCACCTGTTTTCTAGCCAACCCGAATCTCGAGGGCGAGATTCATCTTAAGGGGGGTAGGTTTGTAACATCCCAAATTTTCAATTTGGTATGTTATACATAGATCATCATTGCATATCATATTTTATTGCATTTTG
>NC_057802.1:407559424-407587988 GCF_018294505.1 Triticum aestivum | reverse complement strand
TTGCCGGTTTTTGTTAAAAAAACGTTCGTTTTAAAAAAAAACCTAGATCGGTTTTTTTCGGTTTTGTTATTTTGTGAGCGTTCACCGACTCGTTCGTTTTAACGAACGCGTTCGTCGGATTTTCTCTGTTAACGAACGTCCGTTCTTTAACCGTTCGTCCGTTTTTCTTTTTCGTCGGATTTTTACTGATTTTCTCAGATTCGATTTCTGATCGAATCTTCGTTTCTGTTTAACTTCTCGCTCGTTTATCGGAATCAGGCGATTCAAGCGCCTAGAGTTTCGTCTCGAAATTCTCTTTCCGTTTAACCTACTCAAACAAGTTTTTGCTACTGTAAAATTTGACCTAGATCCAGATTAGTAAATGAAGCTTGTTTCTTTCACCGTTTGATTTTCGTTGCTTCGTTCGAGTTGATTCTTTTTGCAAACCGGAGTTCTTAAGTTGAACTTTCTGGTTGGATCTTTCATTCGAGTTTTACCTGTGCATTAGATGAGTACTGATTGTTTGCTTGTTTGTTTGCGATAGAGTACCCGGAGTGTGCCGCTTGTTACTTCGAATCGCTAGGTTTTGCGGATCATCAGCAAGGCAAGTAACACTTTGATCATACCTTCCATACCCAGTTTTATTGCATTAGATCTATTCCTCAAACATTGCATGATTAGGATCTAATTAAATTGTGGGTACTGGGAAGTAGTTGAGGTAGTACCTATTACCTGTTTTCTTATCAAACCCTTGGGAGTTACTTCTACGTTGCTATTATATTGCCATGCTATGCTCGTAGACGTGGATTTGGGTTTGAGAGATATTCATGATAGATGTGAGATTGTTAATAATGGTTTACCTAAGGTGGCAACTAAAACTCACATCTGGGTGGATTGAGGCACCTGAAGAATCCAGTGTTGTCTGTTTGTATAAGGACCGCCACCCAGGGTCAAAGGGATCATAAGATTATTCATGCTAGAAACTTCCGTGTGCAGCCACAAGCTATTATGGGCTCTAGCATAGTTGAGTAGGTTACATGATCTCTTGAAGAGGTGGGCTAGCAGATGTAGGGGAAAGTAGGTGTACCGGTCCATCCAGAGTAAAGAGTGATTGTTCCTGAAAGACTGTGTCTCGGTCATCCATTTCTCAAACATCATGCAGTGCGAGAATCAAGCGGAGGCGATCGAGTCTTGTGGGGAAAAGTGCGCAAACCTCTGCAGAGTGTACAAACTAATCATGATTAGCCGTGTCCCCGGTTATGGACAACTTGAGTATCTAGTACCTGGATTATCATTTGAATCTCATCACCATGTTACTTTTAATTAATTTTGTGGGTTATGATGACACTTAATTGGGATTGAGTTGGAGGTACCTTCTCAATGTTTAACAACAACCATGATAGTTAAATAAAATTTATTCCTTTGAAGTAGGGAAAATTGGCTTTTCGCAAAACTGTAACCATAGAGCTTTCCACCAGCCATAAATGCATGTAGTATAGCATTATTATTGTTCATTATTCTCTATGTGTTACTTTGCCAGCATATTCTATGTGCTGACCCGTTTTCGGGCTGCAGCGTTTCATGTTGCAGACTTTTCAGACGACGAGTAAGGTGCCTTAGGTCGTTGTCTTATACTCAGTGATGCCGCTAGAGTTGATGGACTCACTTATCTTCCAAGTCTTCCGCTGTTATCGTATTTAGATGGCCTTAAGCCATATTTATCATACTTTATCTCTTTGGAGATATTCGATGTAATAAGTGTGTGATTGCTACTCTGTTATAAATCCTCCATTTGTACTGTGCGTGTCAGCATTACTGGTCCAGGGATGACACTGGTGCACAGCAGCACAGACCATTTGAGGTCTGGTCGCTACACATTCTCTCTCTGTCTTCTGCCTGAAGGAAATGTGCCCAAGAGGCAATAATAAAGTTGTTATTTATATTTCCTTATATCATGATAAAAGTTTATTATTCATGCTAGAATTGTATTAACCGAAAACTTGA
This sequence comes from Triticum aestivum, assembly GCF_018294505.1. Lineage (NCBI taxonomy): Eukaryota > Viridiplantae > Streptophyta > Magnoliopsida > Poales > Poaceae > Triticum > Triticum aestivum. The sequence goes on along the minus strand of NC_057802.1, from coordinate 407,586,005 downwards.
TACATGTGTGAATACATAGACAAAACAAAGTGTCCCTAGTATGCCTCTACTTGACTTGCTCGTTAATCAATGATGGTTAAGTTTCCTGACCATAGACATGTGTTGTCATTTGATGAATGGGATCACATCATTAGGAGAATGATGTGATGGACAAGACCCATTCGTTAGCTTAGCTTATGATCGTTAAGTTTTATTGCTATTGCTTTCTTCATGACTTATACATATTCCTTTGACTATGAGATTATGCAACTCCCGAATACCGGAGGAACACCCTGTGTGCTATCAAACGTCACAACGTAATTGGGTGATTATAAAGATGCTCTACAGGTGTCTCCGAAGGTGTTTGTTGGGTTGACATAGATCAAGATTTGGATTTGTCACTCCGAGTGTCAGAGAGGTATCTCTGGGCCCTCTCGGTAATGCACATCATGATAAGCCTTGCAAGTAATGTAACTAATGAGTTAGTTGCGGGATGATGCATTACGGAATGAGTAAAGAGACTTGCCGGTAACGAGATTGAACTAGGTATGAGGATACCGACGATCGAATCTCGAGCAAGTAACATACCGATGACAAAGGGAATAACGTATGTTGTTATTGCGGTTTGACCGATAAAGATCTTCGTAGAATATGTAGGAACCAATATGAGCATCTAGGTTCCGCTGTTGGTTATTGACTGGAGATATGTCTCAGTCATGTCTACATAGTTCTCAAACCCGTAGGGTCCGCACGTTTAACGTTCGATGATGATTTGTATTAAGAGTTATGTGTTTTGGTGACCGAAGATTGTTCGGAGTCCCGGATGAGATCATGGACATGACGAGGAGTCTCGAAATGGTCGAGAGGTAAAGATTGACATATTGGAGATGGTATTCGGACACCGGAATGGTTTCAGAGTGGTTCGAGTATTTTTCGGAGTACCGAGGGGTTACCGGGAAAGTAATGGGCCTACATGGGCCGTAGGGGAGAGGGGAGGTGATGTCTACTATGCAACTTTCTTCTTGTAGACACATGTTGGGCCTCCAAGCGCAGAGTTTTGTAGGACAGTAGCAATTTTCCCTCAAGTGGATGACCTAAGGTTTATCAATCCGTGAGAGGTGTAGGATGAAGATGGTCTCTCTCAAACGACCCTGCAACCAAATACAAGAAAGCTCTTATGTCCCCAACACACCCAATACAATGGCAAATTGTATAGGTGCACTAGTTCGGCGAAGAGATGGTGATAAAAGTGTAATATGGATGGTAGAAATATATTTTTATAATCTTAATAAATAAAAACAGCAAGGTAGAAAATAGTAAACAGGCACAAAAACGGTATTGCAATGCTTGAAAACAAGGCCTAGTGTCCGTACTTTCACTAGTGCAATCTCTCAACAGTGCTAACATAGTTGGATCATATGATTATCCCTCAAAGTACAATAAAGAACCACACCCGAGTTCCTTTTAGCGGAGAACAAAAGATAGGAATTGTTTGTAGGGTACGAAGCCACCTCAAAGCTATTCTTTCCGATCGATCTATTCAAGAGTTCGTACTAAAATAACACAAAGCTATTGTTTCCGTTTGATCTATCCTAGAGTTCGTACTAGAATAACACCAAAGCAAATTCATATTCATAATACTCAATCCACACAAAGAACTACAAGGAGACCCCAAAGTTTCTATCGGAGAAAAGATAATTAAAACGTGCATGAACCCGTATGCATAGATTACCCCAATATCACCGCGGGAATCCGAAGTTGAGTGCCATAACGTATACCAAGTGAATCAATAAGATACCCCAATGTCACTTCAAGTATTCATACTGCAAGACATACATCATCAATAACTTGCGACATATCAGGATTAATAGCATGTGGTGGTGTTGTAAGTCTACTTATAACAGAAGGTGAATCAAGTGCAGAGCTAGATGGCAGTTCCTTACCTCCCCTCGTCTTAGAGTGAAAAATCTTAGTCTTAGCGTCCTTCAGATTCTTCATAGTAATAATTTGATAATAATCCCAAGTGACTCAACAAATACAGCTATGCTCCCCAGCAAAGGCGCCAGAAAAAGGTCTTGATAACCCACAAGTATAGGGGATTGCAACAGTTTTCGAGGGTAGAGTATTCAACCCAAATTTATAGATTCGACACAAGGGGAGCCAAAGAATATTTGCAAGTATAGCAACTGAGTTGTCAATTCAATCACACCTGGAGATTAATTATCTGCAACAAAGTGATCAGTAGCACAGTAATATGATAGCTTTGAAAGTAGTGGTAGCAGCAACAGTAACGGTAACAGTGATAGTAATAGTTTTGTAGAAGTGACAATAGTAACAGCAGCAGTAGTAACTTAGCAAGATCAATATGTAGGAAAATCGTAGGCATTGGATCGGTGGTTTGTTGGATGATATTCATCATGTGACAATTACAACCTAGGGCGATATGGCACTAGCTCCAGTTCGTAAATATAATGTAGGCATGCATTCTGTAAATAGCCATAAGTGCTTATGAAAAGAACATGTATGACATGTTTTGTCCTACCCTCCTGTGGCAGCGAGGTCCATAAGGAAATTAAGGGATATTAAGGCATCCTTTTAATAGAGTACCGGAACAAAGCATTAGCACATAGTGAATAAATGAACTCCTCAAATTACGGTCATGACCGGAAAGTATCCCACATATTGTCACTATAGGGTTTATGGATCATAACACATAATAGGTGACTATGACTTGCAAGATCGGATCTAGAACATAGATATAATGGTGATAACATAAATGGTTCAGATCTGAATTCATGGCACCCGGGCCTAAAGTGTCAAGCATTAAGCATAGCAAAGTCATAACAACATCAATCTCAGAACATAGTGGATACTTGGGATCAAGCCCTAACAAAACTAACTCGATTACATGATGAATCTCATCCAACTCCTTGATGTCTACTACGCAACTTTATTCTTGTAAACACGTGTTGGGCCTCCAAGCGCAGAGTTTTGTAGGACAATAGCAATTTTCCCTCAAGTGGATGACCTAAGGTTTATCAATCCGTGAGAGGTGTAGGATGAAGATGGTGTCTCTCAAAAGACCCTACAACCAAATACAAGAAATCTCTTGTGTCCCCAACACACCCAATACAATGGCAAATTGTATAGGTGCACTAGTTCGGCGAAGAGATGGTGATAAAAGTGTAATATGGATGGTAGAAATATATTTTTATAATCTTAATAAATAAAAACAGCAAGGTAGAAAATAGTAAACAGGCACAAAAACGGTATTGCAATGCTTGAAAACAAGGCCTAGGGTCCGTACTTTCACTAGTGCAACCTCTCAACAATGCTAACATAGTTGGATCATACAATTATCCCTCAAAGTGCAATAAAGAATCACTCCCGAGTTCCTATTAGTAGAGAACAAAAGACAAAAATTGTTTGTAGGGTACGAAACCACCTCAAAGCTATTCTTTCAGTTCGATCTATCCTAGAGTTCGTACTAAAATAACGCAAGCTATTCTATCTGATCGATCTAATCAAGAGTTCGTTCTAAAATAACACCAAAGCAAATTCATATTCATAATACTCAATCCACACAAAGAACTACAAGGAGACCCCAAAGTTTCTATCGGAGAAAAGATAATAAAACGTGCATCAACCCCTATGCATAGATTACCCCAATATCACCGCGGGAATCCGCAAGTTGAGTGCCATAACGTATATCAAGTGAATCAATATGATGCCCCATTGTCACCTCAAGTATTCATATCGCAAGACATACATCATGTGTTCTCAAATCTGAATATTCAATCCGACATGACAAAACTTCAAAGGGTAAAGAGTTCATCACAAAAAGAGTATAGAGGGGAGAAACATCATATGATCCATCTATATTAACAAAGCCCATGATATAGATCACGAGAGAGAGAGAGAGAGAGAGAGAGAGAGAGAGAGAGAAAGAGAGAGAGCGATTAAACACATAGCTACTGGTACAAACCCTCAACCCCGAGGGTGGACTACCCCCTCCTCATCGTGGTGGCCGCCGGGATGATGAAGATGGCCACCGGAGATGATTCCCCCCTCCGGCAGGGTGTCGGAACGGGTCTAGACTGGTTTTCATTGGCTACGGAGCCCTGCAGCGGCGAAACTTCTGATCTAGGTTAACCCCGAAGGGTTTCGGAATATTTTGGAATTTATAGTGCAAAGAGGGGGTGTGGGAGGCCACCGAGGTGGGCACAACCCACCTGGGCGCGCTAGGGGGGCCTGGCACGCCCTGGTGGGTTGTGCCCCCCTTGGGGCACCCCCAGGTGCAGCTCTGGCCCAATGGGTTCCTTCTGGTCCAAAAAAAATCTCCTTAAAGTTTTGTTGCGTTTGGACTCCGTTTGATATTGATTTCTTGCGATGTAAAAAACAAGCAAAAACAACAATTGGCACTTGGCACTGGGTCAATAGGTTAGTCCCAAAAAAGATATAAAGTTGCTATAAAACGATTGTAAAACATCCAAGAATGATAAAATAACAGCATGAATACTTCATAAATTACAGATACGTTGGAGACGTATCAACATCCCCAAACTTAATTCCTACTCGTCCTCGAGTAGGTAAATGATAAAAGAAATAATTTATGAAGTGTGAATGCTAGCAAAGTGCACAAGTTTGATCGATGATAATTTCAATCACTTTTCCTAGCATCATAACAACAATTCTTTCTTATGAAACTTCTCATGTTTATAGTAGTAACCAACTCACATGTTAAGGTTCAAACAATGAATTATCTTGAAACTCAACAACCTATGTTCTTAGTCACCAAGCAATTGCAATTCAACTTATTCAACAGAGTTTAAGTAAGAGCTCCACATACTCAACCATCATATAGTCTTCTATGATTGCTAACACTCACCGCATACACATGAGCAAAACGTTTCAACCGGACACATAGAAAGATAGGGGCTTATTGTTTTGCCTCCCAACGTATTCACCACAAGGGTGATGTCAACAATAATAACTCATGCTACCCATATTCAAGTGGACATATGTGCCTAGATCTTTCCTCACCACAATATTCTTGCCAAAAGAGAAAAATAAAAAGGAATAGAGAGAAAAAGTTTGACTCTTTGCATAAAAGTAAATACTGAATAGTAAAAGATAGGTCCTTCGCAGAGGGAAGCAGAGGTTGCCATGCTCTTATTTGTTTGTATGCTCAACCCCTTAGTGCAAGAGAACGTCAGATTATATTGGCCCTTATGATAGAAACCTTTATTATGCAGTCCGTCGCTTTTATTGCTTTGCCATCACAAGTTCGTACAATGCTCAATTTTCTCTTACACTAAATGATCTAACACTTTTAGAAGCAATTTTTATTGCCTTATTGCACCAATGACAACTTACTTGAAGGATCTTGCTCAATCCTTAGGTAGGTATGGTGGACTCTTGAAAATAAGATTTGGGTTTAAGGGTTTTTGGATGCACAAGTAGTATCTCTACTTGGTGCGGAATTTTTGGCTAGCAAAGATGGGGGGCAAGCACCACATGTTGAAGGATCTATGACACTATGACTTCTATATGAATATGAGCAAACATAAATCATTACGTTGTCTTCCTTGTCCAGCGTCGACAATTTTGGCATATAATATTTTGATGGGGGCTCACAATCACAAAAGATTTCTAGGATAGTATATTTGCATGTGAAAGTTCTCTTCCTTATACTAATTATTCGTGAATTGCTTGTATGACCAATATTGCGATTGTCAAGCCTCAAAAGATTTCACTTTCTAAACCCAATGTGAAGCTACCACTAGGCATCATATGATTTCAAATTTATGATATTCAATTTATTCAACAATTTACTCATAGGATATAAGTGAAGCACAAGAGTAAATGACAAGCTACTCCAAAAAGATATATGTGAAGATCAAGCGAGTAGTTAAGTAAATAGGTGGCTATGTGAAGACTCTCTTTTATTAAAAAAATTCAGATCTAAGTATTTTATTCAAACAACAAGGAAAACAACATAAAATGACATTCCAAGGATAGCACAACTCATGTGAAGAAGCAAAAACTTAGGCTCAACCGATACTAACCGATAATTGTTGAAGAAGAAAGGTGGAATGCCTACCGGGGCATCCCCAAGCTTAGACGCTTGAGACTTCTTGAATATTATCTTGGGATGCCTTGGGCATCCCCAAGCTTGAGCTTTTGTGTCTCCTTAATTCTTCTCATATCACGGTTTTCATAAATCTCAAAAGCTTCATCCACACAAAACTCAACAAGAACTCGCGAGATAAGTTAGTGTAAACCAATGCAAAAACCTTATCATTTTCTACTATAGAAAATTACTAAAATTATTATTCAATATTGCATACTAAATTCCTCTGCATATTTAATATTCCTATCCTCAAGTAGAATCAATTAACAAGCAAACATATGCAAACATAACAACAATCTATCAGAACAGTACAATCTGTAAAGAATGCAAGAGTATCAATACTTATTCAACTCCAAACATTATGAAAATTTACCACACTGTAGATAATTTATCAGAGCTTATTATGGCAAAAGTTTCAACATTTTACCACACTCTGACTTTTCTAGGGAATTTTTGCAACAGCGGTAAACTTTCTGTTTTCAAACAGCAACATGTAGACTTGTAAAATAAGCATAGTAAAGGCTATCCTTGACATTCTTATTGAAATAAAAGATGCAAAACAGTATTCTAAATAACATCAAGCAAAACCTAACAAAATAAATTGACACTCCAAGCAAAACACATATCATTTGACGGATGAAAACATAGCTCCAAGTGAGGTTACCGATAATGTTGGAGACGAAAGAGGGGATGCCTTCAGGGGCATCCCCAAGCTTAGTTTCTTGGATATTCCTTGATATTACCTTGGGGGTGCCTTGGGAATCCCCAAGCTTAGGGTCTTATCACTCCTTATTCTCCTCATATCGACATCTCACCCAAAACTTGAAAACTTCAATCGCACAAAACTTAACAGAACTTTGTGAGATAGGTTAGTATGATAAAGAGCAAATCATTCCACTTTTGGTACCGTCAAAGACAAGATTCATAATTGTTTACACACAATTCCTACTGTAGCTATCATTTCCACAATTTATATTGAGCAATATAAGCCATAGAAACTAGAAAACAAGCAAACTATGCATTGAAAACAAAATCTGTCAAAAACAGAACAGTCTCTAGTGATCTGTATTCAAACCATACTTCTGCTACTCCAAAAATTCTGAAAATTTAGGAACACATGAGAAATTTGTATATTAATCTTCTGCAAAAAGAATCAACTCAAAAGCACTGCTCTGTCAAAAACAAGAATTATTTTCGTGAGCGCAAAAGTTTCTGTTTTTCAGCAAGATCAAATCAACTATCACCCAACATGATCCCAAAGGCTTTACTTGGCACTTTATTGAAACAAAAGCTATAAAACATGATTACTACAGTAGCATAATCATGTGAACACACAAAAATAGTAGGTAAAAGTGTTGGGTTGTCTCCCGACAAGCGCTTTTCTTTAATGCCTTTTAAGCTAGGCATGATGATTTCAATGATGCTCGCTAAGAATTGAAACATGAAGAGAGCATCATGAAGCATATGACTAGCACATTTAGGTCTAACCCACTTCCTATGCATAGGGATTTTGTGAGAAAACAACTTATGGGAACAAGAATCAACTAGCATAGGAAGGCAAAACAAGTGTAACTTCAAAACAATCAACACATAGAGAAGAAATTTGATATTATTGAGATATGTAAGGGCATAAGTTCCTTTCTCATAATAATTTTCAGAGGCATCATGAATGGATTCAACAATATAACTATCACATACAACACTCTTTTCATGATGCACAAGCATAGAAGATTTATCACTCTTTATGGCATACATGTCATCATAATAATCATCATAGATAGCAACTTCATTGTAATAATCAATTGAAACCTCTTCCAAAATAGTGGATGTACCAAATAAAGTCATGACCTCTCCAAATCCACTTTCATAAATATTGTAATAATATTCAACACCCTCCAATATAGTGGGATCACTACTACCTAAAGTTGACACTCTTCCAAACCCACTTTCATCAATGTAATCATCAAAAATAGGAGGCATGCTATCATCATAATAAATTTTCTTATCGAAAGTAGAAGGAATCAAAGGATCATATTCATTAATCAAAGCATCCCCAAGCTTAGGAAAAGCATTATTTCTAGCAAATAAATCTTCAAACATATCATACTCATCAAACATAGCATCCCCAAGCTTGTGGTTTTGCATATCATCACAATCATTCTTATCAATAGCATGAATGGCACCAATAGTATAGCAAACATTATTATCTAAGTGGGAGTTCTTAAGTAATATGATTAATTGAACTTCAATTTATCATGAACTTAGTCCTGATAGTTTTTGCATATCTATGTTGTAGATCAATGGCCCGTGCTACCGTTCCCTTGAATTTTAATGCGTTCCTAGAGAAAGCTAAGTTGAAAGATGATGGTAGCAACTACACGGACTGGGTCCGTAACTTGAGGATTATCCTCATTGCTACACAGAAGAATTACATCCTTGAAGCACCGCTCGGTGCGAGGCCCGCCGCAAGAGCAACTCCGGACGTTATGAACGTCTAGCAAACTAAATCTGATGACTACTCGATAGTTCAGTGTGCCATGCTTTACGGCTTAGAATCGGGACTTCAAAGACGTTTTGAACGTCATGGAGCATATGAGATGTTCTAGGAGTTGAAGTTGATATTTCAAGCAAATGCCCGAGTTGAGAGATATGAAGTCTCCAACAAGTTCTATAGTTGCAAGATGGAGGAGAACAGTTCTGTCAGTGAACACATACTCAGAATGTCTGGGTACCATAACCACTTGACTCAGCTGGGAGTTAATCTTCCGGATGATAGTGTTATTGACAGAGTTCTTCAATCACTGCACCAAGCTATAAAGCCTTCGTGATGAACTATAATATGCAAGGGATGGAAAAGACAATTCTCGAGCTCTTCGTAATGCTTAAGGCTGCGGAGGTAGAAATCAAGAAGGAGCATCAAGTGTTGATGGTTAACAAGACCACTAGTTTCAAGAAAAAGGGCAAAGGGAAGAAAGGGAATTTCAAGAAGAATAGCAGACAAGTTGCTGCTCCCGGGAAGAAGCCCAAGTCTGGACCTAAGCCTGAAACTGAGTGCTTCTACTGCAAAGGGGCTGGTCACTGGAAGCGGAACTGCCCCAAGTATTTGGCGGATAAGAAGGATGGCAAAGTGAATGTATATTTGATATACATGTTATTGATGTGTACCTTACTAATGCTCGTAGTAGCGCCTGGGTATTTGATACTGGTCATGTTGCTCATATTTGCAACTCGAAACAGGGGCTACGGATTAAACGAAGATTGGCTAACGACGAGGTGATGATGCGCGTCGGAAATGGTTCCAAGGTCGATGTGATCGCCGTCGGCACGCTACCTCTACTTGTTCGGGATTATTTTTACACCTGAATAATTGTTATTTGGTGCCAGTGTTGAGCATGAACGTTATATCTGGATCTTGTTTGATGCGAGACGGTTATTCATTTAAATCAGAGAACAATGGTTGTTCTATTTATACGAGTAATATATTTTATGGTCATGCACCCTTGATGAGTGGTCTATTTTTGTTGAATCTCGATCGTAGTGATACACATATTCATAATATTGATGCCAAAAGATGCAAAGTTAGTAATGATAGTGCAACTTATTTGTGGCACTGCCGTTTAGGTCATATTGGTGTAAAGCGCATTAAGAAACTCCATGCTGATGGGCTTTTGGAATCACTTGATTATGAATCACTTGATGCTTGCGAACCATGCCTCGTGGGCAAGATGACTAAGACTTCATTCTCCAGAACAATGGAGCGAGCCACTGACTTATTGGAAATAATACATACTGATGTATGCGGTCCGATGAGTGTTGAGGCTCGTGGCGGGTATCGTTATTTTCTGACCTTCATAGATGATTTGAGAAGATATGGGTATATCTACTTAATGAAACATAAGTCTGAAACATTTGAAAAGTTCTAAGAATTTCAGAGTGAAGTGAAAAATCATCCTAATAAGAAAATAAAGTTTCTACGATCTGATCGCAGAGGCAAATATTTGAGTTATGAGTTTGGTCTTCATTTGAAACAATGTGGAATAGTTTCGCAACTCACGCCACCTGGAACACCACAACGTAATGGTGTGTCCGAATGTCGTAGCCGTACTTTATTAGATATGGTGCGATCTATGATGTCTCTTACCGATTTACCACTATCGTTTTGGGGTTATGCTTTAGAGATGGCTGCATTCACGTTAAATAGGGCACCATCTAAATCTGTTGAGACGAGACCATATGAACTGTGGTTTAGCAAGAAACCTAAGCTGTCGTTTCTTAAAGTTTGGGGTTGCGATGCTTATGTGAAAAAGCTTCAGCCTGATAAGCTTGAACCCAAATCGAAGAAATGTGTCTTCATAGGATACCCAAAAGAAACTGTTGGGTACACGTTCTATCATAGATCTGAAGGCAAGATATATGTTTGCTAAGAATGGATCCTTTCTAGAGAAGGAGTTTCTCTCGAAAGAAGTGAGTGGGAGTAAACTAGAACTTGATGAGGTAGTTGTACCTTCTCTCGAATTGGAAAGTGGTTCATCATAGAAATCAGTTCCAGTGATGCCTACACCAATTAGTGAGGAAGCTAATGATGATGATCATGAAACTTCAGATCAAGTTACTACCAAACCTCGTAGGTCAACCGGAGTATGTTCCACGCCAGAGTGGTATGGTAATCCTGTTCTGGAAGTCATGTTACTAGACCATGACGAACCTATGAACTATGAGGAAGCGATGATGAGCCCAGATTCCGCGAAATGGCTTGAGGCCACGAAATCTGAGATGGGATCCATGTATGAGAACAAAGTATGGACTTTGGTTGATGTCGTGGAATTGTCACGGCAGATGTCCTTGAAAAGGGACTTAGTCATGGAGCCATCGCAACTTGGTTAGCTTAAAGGGGTTAAACGGGACAAAGGACACAGGGAGTTTATACTGGTTCGGCCCCTTGCTGTGAAGGTAAAGGCCTAATCCAGTTTGAGGTGGTATTGCTTGGGTTTCGATTACCAGGGAGCGAATACGCTTGACCTAGCTTTCGATCTCTTGTTTCTTGTCCCTAAACCGCCGCCGGGTCGTTCCTTTATATACATAGGTTGACGCCCAGTGGCTCATGGATTCCCGGCCGGCTTATACAACGTGTACGGCTCGGTGACCAATTCCTCATGCCTTACAATACAAGTCACACATACATATGGCAGTTGATATCTATGGGCCTTAAGTCACCTTTGGGCTTCGGGCCCTTAGTAAGTCTCCCTCACGAACCGCCATCTTTAACATCTTCCTGGGCTTCATCTTGATGAACCACCACTGGTATAACCCGACCCCTCCTGGGCGGGTCATACCCAATAGTTATATCCCCAACATTAGGCCCAGGTTGAGTTGAACTCGTTCATGTCAATCTTCAACACTTAGAAAAAATCCTTCACTTGTCCTCGCGAGACCCTGTAACCCGCCGTGACGTCATCTTCTAAGATCGTGGTAACCCGATGTGACATCACCTGTTATTAATGTTACATAGATCCCATATCTCAATATATCTTCTTTTAATGAACCTCCAAAAATCGAGGCGTCCGCGCCGTCGTATATCCATTTTTTAACCTCCTCGATTTGCGCACCTGCCACTTATCTTTCCAGCCTTATAAATAGGGCCAGGGGTCCCTTTCACTTTCCCTGCTTACCTCTTCATCTCTTTCTTCTTCCTCGCATTGTCTCAACTCCCGAGCTCCGCCGCCACCGTTGGCCATCGCCACTACATCAACAACGGCCGCTACATCAACCTGAACCGACCAGAATTCATCCGCGCTCCTCCGCTGTTCAACAACTCCGGTAAGTTCTTCTCTTTCCCTTCACGCAGATCTCATTAGGGTTTCAAACAAGTTCGTCAGAGTTCATCTCTGTTCCTTGCTGTAGCTTGCTCTTTTTTGATCCGAACTTTGTACCTCTCCTGCGCGGTGGTAGCTGTAATATTCATTTTCGCTATCAGGGCATCTCCTCATAAAAAATCCGATCTGGACATATGAACTGCTCAAGCACCGTAATTTAGGTCTAAATATTTTTTATTATCTGAAGTGTCGTAGATCCAAAATCATAATACCAATTTGCGAAACCTGTTTTTCAACACTTAGCAATTTTCCCTTTCTCTGATCTGTACTTTAATAACTGTGTGGGCGGCTTAACTAAAAAACTGTAACCCGCCAGGTACCATTAGTCCCCTCTTAAGCCGCCAATAGCTCATGTTTATAACTTCAATGTTATCCTCCGGCTTAAGACTTACACATGCTTCATTGATATTCACCAGTTAACTCGCCAGCCGGCTTTAACCATTAATCTTGAACCGGCATAATCTTTCTTTCAGCTCACCAACAATGGCTAAGACATATTCTGCTTGTAACTGGGTCGAATCCCGGTGTAAGGGCATATTTATCCCTAAGGTGTTTTGGTGATTGATGACAATGCTTTTGCGGACTAATCGTGTGCGTTGAGTGTTTTTCAGAGATTCATTCTTTTGGGCACGAGACGATATCCTCCCCTTGGAACTTAAAGCGAAGACGGTGTAGTCCTTTCGGATTAGTTTGGTGGACTAGTTTCATAGGGATCACCGTACTATCAAGAGGGGGTCCGCTTTGGAAAGGCTAGGGCGGAATCATCACGTACACTTCCTTTGCCCCTCCCTCCGAGCCTTTCCGTTTCGTTGATGGGCTTGGATTCTCCTTTCTTTGTGCCCTCTCTGGTCCCAGCAGTAGTACCGCGGGCCAGAGCGGTAGTACCGCTTGGGTGGTACAAGCGGTAGTACCGCTCCGGAGCGGTAGTACCGCCCAGAGCAGTAGTACCGCTAGTAGCTCCGTGTGTGTGCTATCTCTGGTCCCAGCGGTAGTACCGCGGGACGGAGCGGTAGTACCGCTTGGGTGCCACAAGCGGTAGTACCGCTCTGGGCGCGGTAGTACCGCTCCAGAGCATGAGTACCGCTGGTGGCCCCAAGCCGTAGTACCGCTCTGGTCTCGTGCTAGTACCGCCTCGATTCGAGGGCTCATTTTTCGTGTCGGGTTTTACGGTACTGGCCGCGGCTGTGGGGGGCCGTAGTACCGCTCCTGTGCGGTAGTACCGCCCTCCCTCCGCGGTAGTACCGCTGTGGACCAAGCGGTAGTACCGCGCTTTTGGGCGGTAGTACCGCTTAGTGTTGCAAGCGGTAGTACCGCTGGCACAGCGGTACTACCGCTCTCTTCGGGGCAGAGGGGGGGTAACGGTTGGTTTGTTCCCCCCACTATATAAAGGGGTCTTCTTCCCCAAAGTTGACTTACCTCTTCCCCCAAAAGCTCCATTGTTGCTCCAAGCTCCATTTTCGCCCGATCTCTCTCCCTAGCCAATCAAACTTGTTGATTTGCTCGGGATTGGTTGAGAAGGCCACGATCTACACTTCCACCAAGAGAAATTTGATTCCCCCACTTATCCCTAGCGGATCTTGTTACTCTTGGGTGTTTGAGCACCCTAGACGGTTGAGGTCACCGCGAAGCCATAGTCCATTGTGGTGAAGCTTTGTGGTGTCGTTGGGAGCCTCCAATTAAGTTGTGGAGATTGCCCCAACCTTGTTCGTAAAGGTTCGGTCGCCGCCTTCAAGGGCACCAATAGTGGAATCACGGCATCTCGCATTGTGTGAGGGCGTGAGGAGAATACGGTGGCCCTAGTGGCTTCTTGGGGAGCATTGTGCCTCCACACCGCTCCAACGGAGACGTACTTCCCTTCAAAAGGAAGGAACTTCGGTAACACATCCTCGTCTCCACCGGCTCCACTCTTGGTTATCTTGTTCCTTTACTTTCGCTAGTTTACTTGTGTTGTTTCTCTTACTTACTTGCGTGCTTGTTGTCGTTGCATCATATAGGTTGCTCACTTAGTTGCATATCTAGACAACCTATTTTGATGCAAAGTTTAATTTGGTAAAGAAAAGCTAAAAATTGTTAGTTGCCTATTCACCCCCCCCTCTAGTCAACTATATCGATCCTTTCAATTGGTATTAGAGCCTCGTCTCTTTATTAAGGACTTTACCGTCCAAAGAGTATGGTTGACGTCGTAGACGGTGCGGAGGATCACTCCGGTGAAAATCCTGTCTCGTCTATGGGAGATGGGGGAACCGCGGTCTCTCGTGAGGAATTCAATGTGGCGTTGGACACATTGAAAACCTCCATGACGACCAAGGTCGAAAGCATGTTGAATAAATTCTTAGAAGGGCTTAAACTTACAACCGCACCGTTGAAAGTGGGTGATCCCGCTAACAAGGTGACGGATGCTACCTCCGACAAGGGGGAAGCTTCGAGCGAGAAGGCTCCTTGTTCTAGTGATAAAAATGGCACCGACATCTTTGCCCATGTGGAACCTCCACCCGTCTATGGTGGACCGCTTCCTTCCACTCATTTGAATCATGCCGGCCCGGCCCCTAAGATTGAGAAGAATGTAGATTTTGATTCTTGGGTCTATCGTTTTAAGCATCATTTAAATCATGTGAACACTAACCTTTGGAGAATCATTGAAGAAGGCTTTTATCCGCATGACCGAAGCAACTTCACTCCTAGAGAAGTGGTGGATCATCAATTCAATGAGAATGCTCTCTTCATCATCCAAGAAGCAATCCCGCCCGAAGATCTTCCTCATCTACGGCCTTACACCGTGGCCAAAGATGCTTGGCTCCAAGTTGTTTCCCTCTATCGGGGAAGCGCAAGCATTCAACGCTCCAACTATGAAGTGGTGCAAGATGAAGCCGACGAGTTTGCAATGAAAGAAGATGAAGAACCTCGTGAGCTTTTTCGGAGAGTGACCAAACTTGCGGTCTCTCTCCGAGATCATGGAAGTAAGGACACGGATGACAATTGGATCAAGCGCAAATTCCTCAAGGCAATGATGCCCTACCACAAAGCCATGTCCTCTGTAATTCGTCAAAGGCCGGACTTCCACACTTTGTCATCAAGTGAAGTGTTGGATGAGTTTGTTGCTATGAGCATCTTGGACAAGACCGCCGACAATGCGGTCCTTCGCTCTCAAAGAGTAAAGAAGCCCAACCTTGCTCTAAAGGCCAAGGCTAGTATGGAGGAAGAGGATGAAGAGGAAGAAGAGGAGGGCAACCTCGAAGATACGAAGTATGCCTATCATGAACACATGGCTCTTGCGTCAAGGCAATTTTGGAGCAAGAAGAACACAAGGCCAAACTTCAACAAAAGCAACTCAAGTGGCGCAAAGGGCAAGCAACGGATGAGGACTTGCTTCAATTGTGGCAATGTGAGCCACTTTGTTGCGGAATGCCCTTACGAGAAGAGGGAAGACAATGGTGGCAAGCTCATTAGAAAAGACAAGGCCAAGTCGTTCCCCAACAAGAGCAACTTCACCAAGAAGACTCCCTTCAAGGCGTTGGTGGTTCAAGAAGAGTACAATGAGGATGATGACGATGATGAAGATAGTGAGTCGGTTGCCATGGCCTCCGTTGCCGTTGCCAAGACTCCACGGGTGTCTCTCTTCGACTCACCCAATGAGAACATCACCGCCAAGTGCCTCATGGCTAAAGCCACCAATAAGGTAACCTCCAACATCAAAACTACCATCATTAATCATCCTTCTTCGACGGATAGTATTGATGAACATGAGGGAACAAATGTGGAGGAAAATGAGTTTGAGATCTTTATGAGTAAACTCAAGGGAAAATCCAAGAAGCACTTCGTTGCTCTCTTGGAACAACTTGGTGAAGCCAATGACATGATCGAGGCTCACGAAGATACCATCTCTAAGATGGAGGGGCATAGTCGTGACTATGCCGATGAGATTTTGGATCTTTCCAATGCTCTTGACGAAGAGCGTGGTCTTCGTTTGGCTCTTGAGGAGTCATACAACGATGATCATGCTAAGTTAAAGAAGGATCTTGATCATGCTCTTGTTGTGTCTCGTGTCCTAAACTCCGAGAAGGCTATACTTGGGGTTGATCTTGCTAGACTCAAAGAGGAGTTTGGCATCCTCGACAAGGCTCACAAAGTCTTGAAGGGCGTTCATGCTAGCCTCAAGGAGTCTCATGATCAACTCCAAGTGAAGCTAACAAAGGAGAAAGCCACCTTTCCTCATATGGTGTTAATTGATAATGCAAATGCTACTAACCCGTGTTGTGAGCATGTGCATCTTGTTGAGGAGAATGCTAAGCTAAAGGAGCAACTTGAGAAAGGCCTCATGTCATGCATACAAGGTGAGAAGAACCTCAACGACCTCTTGAGCAATCAAAAGGAAGTTGTGGCCAAGGAGGGGATTGGGTTCGCACCCAATCCCAAGAACAAGAAGAAGAATGACAAGACCAAGCGACCTCCTCCTCTCAAGCAAACTTTTGTGAAGGAGGGAGAGGGTACTTCCAAGGAGAAGAAGAACAATGCGAAGGGTGGAGGTGTCAAGAAGAGCAATGCCACTCCTTCCAACAAAGCCGGCGACTTTAATCCTTCTTATGTGTTATGCCGTGCTAGTGATGGGCATGTTTATGCCAAATTCGTTGGTTCTCCTCATGAGTACATTGAATGGTCTATTTGGGTTCCTAAGACCCTTGTTGCTAACATCAAAGGACCCATTACAAAATGGGTACCTAAAACCAAGCATTGATCTCTTGTAGGTGTTTGCTTCTGGTGGGGGATCATGGTTGCTCGATAGTGGAGCTACAAATCATATGACCGGAAGCAAGGACTTGGTGGTGGACGTGCACAAGAATCCATCTATGCCTACCAATGTCGAGTGGGGTGATGCCTCGTCTTCTAAGGTACTGGGACTCGGCAAAGTTGCCATTTCTCATGATCTCACGATCGAGAAGGTCATGCTAGTTGAGTCCCTTGCATACAATTTACTTTCCGTTCGTCAACTTGCTATCATGGGCTTTGCCACCTTCTTTGATATTGATACCGTGGCCCTCTTGTGGAGCAAGACTCTTAAAGTAGCCTTTGTTGGGCATGTCGAGAACGGTCTCTATGTGATTAACTTTTCGGAGCAACCCACTAAGACCGCGACATGCCTAATGGCTAAAGTTGACGTGGGGTGGCTGTGGCATCGCCGTTTAGCCCATGTCAATATGAGATCTTTGCAAAGTCTTCTCAAGGGGGACCATGTCCGTGGACTAACGAACGTTAGTTTTGCCAAAGATCGTGCTTGCAGTGCTTGTATCGAAGGAAAGCTTCATGAGAAGGTTCACCCTCCCACGACTCTTATTTACTCGAAGAGGCCGTTGGAGCTCCTTCATTTGGATCTCTTTGGGCCTCCATCCTTTGATAGTCTTGGGGGTAGAAAGTACTGCTTGGTAATTGTGGATGACTACTCTAGATACACGTGGGTGTATTTCTTCAAGAGGAAGAGTGAGACCCAACAAACAGTCATTGACTTTGCAAATTAAGCCCAACGTCAACACAATACAAAGATCTTGACAATAAGAAGTGACAACGGCACCGAGTTCAAGAACTACACCTTGGATGAGTTTCTCAGTGATGAGGGGATCAAGCATCAATATTCCGCACCTTACACCCCTCAACAAAATGGTGTTGCGGAGAGGAAGAATCAGACGTTGATGGATGCGGCAAGGACCATGATGGCGGAGTTCAAGTCTCCATACAACTTTTGGGCCGAAGCCATCAACACCGCGTGTCATGCTTCAAATCGGCTCTATCTTCGCAAAGGCTTGAACAAGACTCCATATGAGATCCTCACCGGGAACAAGCCCAACCTCAAGTACTTTCGGGTGTTCGGGTGTAAGTGTTTCATTCTCAAGAAAGGTGTTCGTTTGTCTAAATTTGAGACTAGAGCTCATGAGGGCATATTTGTTGGTTATGCTACAAACTCCCATGCTTACCGTGTTCTCAATAAGTCCACGGGACTTATTGAGGAGACGTGTAACATGGAGTTTGATGAAAATAACGGCTCCCAAGTGGAGCAAAGTGGTACTTGTGATGTAGGTGATGAAATTCCTCCCCAAGCCATAAGAAGAATGGGTATTGGTTATATCCTACCCGTTGAGGAACCCCTTGTGGCCGAAGGAGAAGGACAATGCTCCAATCAAGTGGAGCCATCACCAACCCAAGACCCACACGCTTCCGAAGAACAAAGTGAAGGCCCTCAACCTCATGAACAAGATCAAGGGCAAGATCAACCTCAAGATGGTGGTGATCCACCAAATGATGCCCAAGGTCAAGTTCTTCCCTTCGAGCTAGTTCAAGATCAAGAACAAGCTCAAGACGATGCTCGAGATGATCAAGTTACCCCTCCTCACTTCACTTCCGAGGAGGAATTGGAGCGTCGTGCCGCTAAGATCGCTTCCAAGCTCACCACCAAAGGTCATCTCATGGAGAATGTGGTTGGAAGCCTAAGAAAGGGGGTAAGCACTCGTAGACAATTAGCAAACTATTGTGAACACCATGCGTTTGTTTCTTGTGTCGAACCCCAAAAGGTTTATGAAGCGCTTGAGGACCCGGATTGGCTCAACGCCATGCATGAAGAACTCAACAACTTCGAACATAACCAAGTGTGGAAGTTAGTGCCAAGGCCAACCGGGAATCATAATGTCATTGGAACCAAGTGGATATTCAAGAACAAGCAAGACGCTCATGGAATCATTGTTCGCAACAAGGCTCGTCTAGTGGCACAAGGCTACTCCCAAGTCGAGGGTATCGACTACGGTGAAACCTTTGCCCCCGTTGCTCGTCTTGAATCTATTCGTTTGTTGATTGCTTATGCTTCTCATCATAATTTCACTTTGCAACAAATGGATGTGAAGAGTGCCTTTCTTAATGGTCCCATAAATGAGTTGGTATATGTCAAACAACCCCCCGGGTTCGAAGATCCCTATTTCCCCGATCATGTGTATCAACTCCACAAGGCGCTCTATGGCCTTAAACAAGCCCCACGTGCGTGGTATGAGCATCTTACGGAGTTGTTACAAGATCGTGGATTCGAAATCGGGAAAATCGACCCCACTCTTTTTACTAAGAAGGTCAAAGGGGAGTTGTTTGTGTGCCAACTATATGTTGATGATATTATTTTTGGTTCCCCTAACAAAGCATTCAATGAAGAATTTGCCGCTCTCATGACCTCAAAGTTCAAGATGTCCATGATGGGAGAGTTGAAGTTCTTTCTCGGATTCGAAATCAAACAAAGAAGAGAAGGAACCTTCATCAACCAAGCCAAATACACTCAAGACATGCTAAAGAGATTCAAGCTAAGTGATGTCAAGCTGGCTTCCACTCCAATGCCCACCAAGTGCCAACTTGACATTGATCCCAATGGTAAAGCGGTGGATCAAAAGGTATATCGCTCTATGATTGGATCCTTGCTTTACCTTTGTGCATCTAGACCGGATATCATGTTGAGTGTGGGAATATGTGCACGGTTTCAAGCCGCACCTAAGGAAAGCCACTTTGTGGCGGTCAAGCGAATCTTTCGATATTTGGCTCATACCCCAAACTTTGGCCTATGGTACCCAAGAGGAGCAAACTTCAAGCTTGTAGGTTTTTCGGACTCCGATTGGGCGGGAGACAAAGTGGATAGGAAGTCCACTTTCGGAGGGTGCCAATTTCTTGGTTGCTCTTTGGTAAGTTGGTCTTCCAAAAAGCAAAGTTGTGTGTCTCTCTCGTCCACTGAAGCGGAGTATGTGGCGGCCGGAAGTTGTTGTGCACAACTCTTATGGATGAGGCAAACTTTAAAGGATTACGGTGTCATTTGTGACAAAGTGCCTCTTTGGTGTGACAATGAAAGTGCTATCAAGATTTCTCTCAACCCGGTGCAACACTTCAAGACAAAGCATATTGAGATTCGGTATCACTTCATCCGGGATCATATTAGGCGAGGGGAGATCGAGCTCAACTATGTCAACACTCATGATAATCTTGCAGATATTTTCACGAAGCCATTGGATGAAGCAAGATTTCGCGAGTTAAGGCATGAGCTAAATATCATTGATTCGAGCAATGTGGTTTGAACCTTTGCACACCCCTCACATTCATTGTGCTTTCTTGTCTAGGTGTAGGCATGGACGTAGGGGGAGTGTTGTTCTCTCAATGAACTTTCCCTCCCCCCACAATGCATAAACTAATCTCACTCTTCCACATTAGCCATTTTTGATGGTACTAGTGCTTCATAGACGAGCTTTGGTCATGGGCCCAAGGATAATTCTTCGCGGTGCCATACCAAGTGACTCAAACATAGGTGGCCTCGGCCACCGCCCTCTCGTATAGAGGTGTGTGATTCTTGTTCTCTTGCTAGTGCTCTTGTTGGTCTTCTTGCCATTGTTTCCCGTCTTTCGTTTTGCACCATGTGTGTAGAGTCTAGTTTGTGTTGCGCTGGGCGGTACTACCGTTGTGAAGGAGCGGTACTACCACTGGAGCGGTACTACCGCTCAACAGGGCGGTACTACCGCCTATTCGGCTAAGCGGTACTACCGCCCCTCACCATGGTACTACCGCTGAGGGGCGGGGCCAGGGGGTTAAGTCGTGGGAAGGGGTGGTTTCCTCCACCCCATACCCATTTGCTTCGTCCCCTGGTTCCTCTTCCTCTCTCCAGCGCCATCTCGCCGCGGGAAGGCTCCGGCGGCCCTCCGTCTCCGGACCATTCCTCTCCATTTCCTTCGGTGGAGTCGATCCCCACCTCGTTCTCTTGCCATGGATGCCGGTATTGCCCCCGTTCCTCTTCTCTTCGTGTCTAGTTTTCAGATCTTGCGTTTTAGGGGCAATAGTAGTTGCATCTCTAGATTTTTGGCCAAATCTAGGCTTGAGTAGGTTGGAGAAGGCAACTAGACTCTTTGGATTGATGTTTGATAGGTTTATTTTTGAATTTGGCATCCCCGGTAGTGCCGGATCTGACCACGGCAGTAGGGATCCGCCGTGCCCCGTCTCGAGCGGTACTACCGCCCATATGGCGCGGTACTACCGCTGGAGCGGTACTACCGCTCCAAGGAGCGGTACTACCGCTTATGAGGATAAGCGGTACTACCGCTGAGCAGGCACGGTACTACCGCTGGATGCCCAGTTCCATCGTTTCCTACCACATGTTGATCCATCTTTGTTGTGTTTATTTGGTTTTGATCGTTTCTACTGGTTGTTTCTTGTGTCCGTGTGTTTGGTTCCAGGTGATGAACATCCTGAGCAGCAAGTCCGTCGTGTCAACCTTGGGCGTTCAACGTCGAAGCGGTACCGCTCATCTGAGCCTGCAGGTGGTTCTTCCAGTGCTCCACAGCCGGCAGGGGGTGCTTCCTCAAGTGCTAATCCTCCTCGCACGAAGAAGATTGCCAGCCGACCAAAGCCAAGTGGCAGGAAAGTGACTGAGATGTCTAGCAGGGAATTCTGGGACAAGCGAAGGCGCAACCCCTATGAGGAAGAACAAGAACCCAATCTTGTCAACCGCCCGTTCTGGAACCGGTTTCAGTATTCCACATACTTTGATGTGATCAAAGCCAAGAAGAATCTCTATGTCAATGTTCATTCCATCAACACGGATGCCATGGAGAAGGACCCTGAGTACTTTGGTGATGCTCTACAGATGTGCTCTCAGTTGAACATTCTCAGGATCATGCAGTTCAACAAAGACTTTGATGCAGATTTGCTGGCACAGTTCTTTGCCACTGTTCACCTAGGGACTGACGCAGACAGGACTCTGACTTGGATGACAAATGGGAAGGTGCTAGCTGTCAAGTGGCAGGCCTTCATGGGGCTGCTTGAGGTGGAAGATCAAGGGCTTGAGACTCCAGTTGGTTTTCGTCCTCACCAGAATACCACCTCCACTCACAAGCAAGCCCTCTGGCCCTACTGTACTCGGAAGGTCCACCCTGAGACCAGGAAGGAAACCTATGAGTTGTCTACCTATTTGGACATCCTTCACCGCATCTTCCGCGAGACTCTCTTCCCTCGCATTGGGAATCTGGACATGGTGCACTCTTACCTTGTGGACATGCTTCTCTTCTGCCAGCGTGAGAAGGACGTAAACACCGGCGAGTCTCTGGACATCTCTCATGTCATGTGGTCTGAGCTTTTGGCGGCTGTCTCTGAGCGCAAGTGCCCAATTTATGGTCCGTTCATCATGTTGCTTATTGAGAGGGCCTGGAGACGTACCTATCCTGATGAGCAGCTGGAGACTGGAGAGTTGGTCTCTCATGAGATCAAGCGTCTGAGGAAGAAGGATAACTGGGGTAGATCTGGAGCTCCATCTTCTGCTGCTGCCATGGAGACCGAGGACGAGGCTGGTACCGGGGATGATGATGAGGAGTATGTGCCACCTGGGACAGAGCCTTCTGTAGCAGAGCCCTCTTGGGCAAAGAAGCTGAAACACAAGATGAAGAAGCTGTTCTGCATGGAGTCTCATGGTCAGTACATGACTCATGTGGCTGAGAAGAAGGCAAGAGGACGACACAAGGAACTGATGCGTCAGATGGGTGCGACAGTCACTAGCGGCTCAGAGGGTCAGATTACTGAGGAGGAGGAGTGGATCCAGCAGCACTGTCCGTGGACCGACTCCGATGCTGAGCAGTTTCCGGGCGCGGACGGCAGTGCAGATGATCACGCAGAGTCCTGATGCTCTCACCTGGAGCCGTAGGTTAGCTCTTTGCCCCTTTTGGTGTCTCGATGCCAAAGGGGGAGAGAGTTTAGGGATTTGCGTCTGCGAGTGTGTCTTTGCCTTTGTGCTTTCGTTATGTGATACCTTGTGTTTTGCTTGGAACTTGCGTTTGCTTGGTTTTGTGTTCCGTAAGACTTTAGTTCGCGTCATATGGTGTGAGACATATGCTACCCTATCATTATTATATCTTTATCTTTGTCTCTAGTCATTTGATATCTCTTGAGTGATATGCTTAATTATGTTATATATCCTGCTATCTTGTTTCTCGCTTAGGTTGTTGGTCTCTAAAATACAGGGGGAGTGTTGATCCTAGTATGTGTGTCGTGCAGCTCAAAGCACCTATCTTGATGGCACACATCTAGGGGGAGCCCGTCTATATTTTAGAGACTTGGGGTTTGCTTATGCCATTTGATTTTTCCCAGTTGTGCAAATCCCGTATTGTCATCAATCCACCAAAAAGGGGGAGATTGTAAGGGCATATTTATCCCTAAGGTGTTTTGGTGATTGATGACAATGCTTTTGCGGACTAATCGTGTGCGTTGAGTGTTTTTCAGAGATTCATTCTTTTGGGCACGAGACGATATCCTCCCCTCGAAACTTAAAGCGAAGACGGTGTAGTCCTTTCGGATTAGTTTGGTGGACTAGTTTCATAGGGATCACCGTACTATCAAGAGGGGGTCCGCTTTGGAAAGGCTAGGGCGGAATCATCACGTACACTTCCTTTGCCCCTCCCTCCGAGCCTTTCCGTTTCGTTGATGGGCTTGGATTCTCCTTTCTTTGTGCCCTCTCTGGTCCCAGTGGTAGTACCGCGGGCCAGAGCGGTAGTACCGCTTGGGTGGTACAAGCGGTAGTACCGCTCCGGAGCGGTAGTACCGCCCAGAGAAGTAGTACCGCTAGTAGCTCCGTGTGTGTGCTATCTCTGGTCCCAGCGGTAGTACCGCGGGACGGAGCGGTAGTACCGCTTGGGTGCCACAAGCGGTAGTACCGCTCTGGGCGCGGTAGTACCGCTCCAGAGCATGAGTACCGCTGGTGGCCCCAAGCCGTAGTACCGCTCTGGTCTCGTGCTAGTACCGCCTCGATTCGAGGGCTCATTTTTCGTGTCGGGTTTTACGGTACTGGCCGCGGCTGTGGGGGGCCGTAGTACCGCTCCTGTGCGGTAGTACCGCCCTCCCTCCGCGGTAGTACCGCTGTGGACCAAGCGGTAGTACCGCGCTTTTGGGCGGTAGTACCGCTTAGTGTTGCAAGCGGTAGTACCGCTGGCACAGCGGTACTACCGCTCTCTTCGGGGCAGAGGGGGGGTAACGGTTGGTTTGTTCCCCCCACTATATAGAGGGGTCTTCTTCCCCAAAGTTGACTTACCTCTTCCCCCAAAAGCTCCATTGTTGCTCCAAGCTCCATTTTCGCCCGATCTCTCTCCCTAGCCAATCAAACTTGTTGATTTGCTCGGGATTGGTTGAGAAGGCCACGATCTACACTTCCACCAAGAGAAATTTGATTCCCCCACTTATCCCTAGCGGATCTTGTTACTCTTGGGTGTTTGAGCACCCTAGACGGTTGAGGTCACCGCGAAGCCATAGTCCATTGTGGTGAAGCTTTGTGGTGTCGTTGGGAGCCTCCAATTAAGTTGTGGAGATTGCCCCAACCTTGTTTGTAAAGGTTCGGTCGCCGCCTTCAAGGGCACCAATAGTGGAATCACGGCATCTCGCATTGTGTGAGGGCGTGAGGAGAATACGGTGGCCCTAGTGGCTTCTTGGGGAGCATTGTGCCTCCACACCGCTCCAACGGAGACGTACTTCCCTTCAAAAGGAAGGAACTTCGGTAACACATCCTCGTCTCCACCGGCTCCACTCTTGGTTATCTTGTTCCTTTACTTTCGCTAGTTTACTTGTGTTGTTTCTCTTACTTACTTGCGTGCTTGTTGTCGTTGCATCATATAGGTTGCTCACTTAGTTGCATACCTAGACAACCTATTTTGATGCAAAGTTTAATTTGGTAAAGAAAAGCTAAAAATTGTTAGTTGCCTATTCACCCCCCCTCTAGTCAACTATATCGATCCTTTCACCCGTGTTACTGAGGAAGAACTGAACAACTATGTCGCAACTGGTGCTTTAGCCAAAAAAAGTCATTCACTGGAGGGCCCCTGGCAAAGAATGTCCTCCCAAACCCAAGGACGGAGAAGTGATTGTTTTTGTTGATCACCTGAGTCGGGGGTTCAGCCCACCCGGCTCAAAGTTCTTCCGTGATGTGCTTCATTTCCTCCAACTTCACCCTCAAGATATTAGACCCAATTCCGTGTCCAATATTTGCAATTTTCAAGTGTTCTGCGAAGCTTATCTTCAAGAGGAGCCCACAGTTGACTTATTCAGGGAATTCTACTATTTAAACCGCCAGACTGAATTTGTTGATGGACCCAACACCGAACTTGGTGGGGTTTCAATTCAAAAGAGGAAAGACGTCAGCTTTCCCTATGCTAAGCCGCCAAGTCACCCCAAAGACTGGAACCAGACTTGGTTCTATTGTAAAGATACATCTCCAGCTGATGAAAACCCCTTACCGGGTTATCGCGATCACCGGCTTAGCAACACACATCCACTCCCCACACTGCTTAGTGCCAAGGACCGGGCCAAATATGCATCACCATTTTCAAAACTCAGAGCCCTTACGGCCAATGGTTTAACCGGCGTCGACGTTGTCTGGTGCTGGGTGTCCTGGAGCATCTTGCCATTAAGCCGTCGCCCTGGCTTAATGTGTGATTATACTGGCAATGTGAAAGATCCCGAGCGCCACTGCGACATCAACTGTCTGATGCAGAAATCAACGAAGCCACCAAGAAATTGCTGAACGAATCCTTAAAAGAGTGCAGCAAAACAGGACTTAGTTGTAACATCCCAAAATTCTAAATTTTGGAATGTTATAATAAATAAATAGTTTTGATTGTTTGTTTGATTGTTGTGTGATTGATTGACTAAAAGTGAGTGAAATTTGAAACTTTTGAAAGTTAAATGAGAGGGAATAAAAGGACTTTCCCAAACTTTCATTTTTGCATTTATGATCTCCGCGAATTCAAACTCTTTTCACCACAAAACCCTGGAGAGAAGATGACCTGACTTCTTCCATTTAAATAAATGAAAAGGGTTTTGAAAAGATTTGAATTCCATTTGGAACTATTTCAAATTCAGAAACTTTAAGCAACTCAATGATTTTCATGAGAGAAGATAAATGACTTCTTCAAATGCTATGAAATATGAGTTGGAAGTTTCAAAGAATCAAATTTAAAGTCCTTTTGAAATTATTTTCAATTTGGAGTTATTTGGGGTTTTATTCAAATTATTTTTCTCCAAAAATAAAATATATGGAAAACAGGGTAAAATGATTCCCTACAATAGAAAATTGGAGAGAAATAAATTCAAAATCATTTTGGTATTTTAAAATGATTTTTATGAGGTTTTATTGCAACAGTAGCACTCTTTGCTTTATTTAAATTTGTGTGGATTTTATTTGATGCTAGAAAAATGTTCATGTTGTAGAAAATATTTTTCTGAAAATTTTGACATATTATATGCCTATATAATATTCTTATTTATTTTGTTTTTATTATTTTTGTTTGTCTGGAAAAATGTTTTTTTAAACTTCCGAACTGGGCTGGCCCAGCTCCAGGCCAGCCCAGCCGCCGTCGTCACCGACCCCAGGGCGGAGTCCGCCCTGGGCACGCCGCCGTGGGAGCTCGGGACTCCCCCGAGGTTCGCCGCCCCCCCTTTAGAAATAGCGACCCCGGGGCCCCTTGGACCCCGAGTCAGCCGCGCCGTCGCCGCCTTTAGTCGCCGTCGCCGCCGCGAAGCTCGCCGCCGCTGGTGTCGTCGCCGCCGAGCCGCTCGTCGCCGCTTT